>NC_086447.1:2027673-2301934 GCF_028390025.1 Pseudophryne corroboree | reverse complement strand
TGTGTGTGTGAGAGGGAGACCCCCAGTGTCGCTGTGTGTGTGAGAGGGAGACCCCCAGTGTCGCTGTGTGTGTGAGAGGGAGACCCCCAGTGTCGCTGTGTGTGTGAGAGGGAGACCCCCAGTGTCGCTGTGTGTGTGAGAGAGGGAGACCCCCAGTGTCGCTGTGTGTGTGAGAGGGAGACCCCCCAGTGTCGCTGTGTGTGTGAGAGAGGGAGACCCCCAGTGTCGCTGTGTGTGTGAGAGAGGGAGACCCCCAGTGTCGCTGTGTGTGTGAGAGGGAGACCCCCAGTGTCGCTGTGTGTGTGAGAGGGAGACCCCCAGTGTCGCTGTGTGTGTGAGAGGGAGACCCCCAGTGTCGCTGTGTGTGTGTGAGAGGGAGACCCCCAGTGTCGCTGTGTGTGTGAGAGGGAGACCCCCAGTGTCGCTGTGTGTGTGAGAGGGAGACCCCCAGTGTCGCTGTGTGTGTGAGAGGGAGACCCCCAGTGTCGCTGTGTGTGTGAGAGAGGGAGACCCCCAGTGTCGCTGTGTGTGAGAGAGGGAGACCCCCAGTGTCGCTGTGTGTGTGTGAGAGGGAGACCCCCAGTGTCGCTGTGTGTGTGAGAGGGAGACCCCCAGTGTCGCTGTGTGTGTGTGAGAGGGAGACCCCCAGTGTCGCTGTGTGTGTGTGAGAGGGAGACCCCCAGTGTCGCTGTGTGTGTGAGAGGGAGACCCCCAGTGTCGCTGTGTGTGTGAGAGGGAGACCCCCAGTGTCGCTGTGTGTGTGAGAGGGAGACCCCCAGTGTCGCTGTGTGTGTGTGAGAGGGAGACCCCCAGTGTCGCTGTGTGTGTGAGAGGGAGACCCCCAGTGTCGCTGTGTGTGTGAGAGGGAGACCCCCAGTGTCGCTGTGTGTGTGAGAGAGGGAGACCCCCAGTGTCGCTGTGTGTGTGAGAGAGGGAGACCCCCAGTGTCGCTGTGTGTGTGAGAGGGAGACCCCCAGTGTCGCTGTGTGTGTGAGAGGGAGACCCCCAGTGTCGCTGTGTGTGTGTGAGAGGGAGACCCCCAGTGTCGCTGTGTGTGTGAGAGGGAGACCCCCAGTGTCGCTGTGTGTGTGAGAGGGAGACCCCCAGTGTCGCTGTGTGTGTGAGAGGGAGACCCCCAGTGTCGCTGTGTGTGTGAGAGGGAGACCCCCAGTGTCGCTGTGTGTGTGTGAGAGGGAGACCCCCAGTGTCGCTGTGTGTGTGAGAGGGAGACCCCCAGTGTCGCTGTGTGTGTGAGAGAGGGAGACCCCCAGTGTCGCTGTGTGTGTGTGAGAGGGAGACCCCCAGTGTCGCTGTGTGTGTGAGAGGGAGACCCCCAGTGTCGCTGTGTGTGTGAGAGAGGGAGACCCCCAGTGTCGCTGTGTGTGTGAGAGGGAGACCCCCAGTGTCGCTGTGTGTGTGAGAGAGGGAGACCCCCAGTGTCGCTGTGTGTGTGAGAGGGAGACCCCCAGTGTCGCTGTGTGTGTGAGAGGGAGACCCCCAGTGTCGCTGTGTGTGTGAGAGGGAGACCCCCAGTGTCGCTGTGTGTGTGTGAGAGGGAGACCCCCAGTGTCGCTGTGTGTGTGAGAGGGAGACCCCCAGTGTCGCTGTGTGTGTGAGAGGGAGACCCCCAGTGTCGCTGTGTGTGTGAGAGGGAGACCCCCAGTGTCGCTGTGTGTGTGTGAGAGGGAGACCCCCAGGGGTGTGTGGGGGGTCGCTGTGTGTGTGTGTGAGAGGGAGACCCCCAGTGTCGCTGTGTGTGTGAGAGGGAGACCCCCAGTGTCGCTGTGTGTGTGAGAGAGGGAGACCCCCAGTGTCGCTGTGTGTGTGAGAGGGAGACCCCCAGTGTCGCTGTGTGTGTGTGAGAGGGAGACCCCCAGTGTCGCTGTGTGTGCTGTGTGAGAGGGAGACCCCCAGTGTCGCTGTGTGTGTGAGAGGGAGACCCCCAGTGTCGCTGTGTGTGTGAGAGGGAGACCCCCAGTGTCGCTGTGTGTGTGAGAGGGAGACCCCCAGTGTCGCTGTGTGTGTGTGAGAGGGAGACCCCCAGTGTCGCTGTGTGTGTGAGAGGGAGACCCCCAGTGTCGCTGTGTGTGTGTGAGAGGGAGACCCCCAGTGTCGCTGTGTGTGTGTGAGAGGGAGACCCCCAGTGTCGCTGTGTGTGTGAGAGGGAGACCCCCAGTGTCGCTGTGTGTGTGTGTGAGAGGGAGACCCCCAGTGTCGCTGTGTGTGTGTGAGAGGGAGACCCCCAGTGTCGCTGTGTGTGTGAGAGGGAGACCCCCAGTGTCGCTGTGTGTGTGTGAGAGAGGGAGACCCCCAGTGTCGCTGTGTGTGTGAGAGGGAGACCCCCAGTGTCGCTGTGTGTGTGAGAGGGAGACCCCCAGTGTCGCTGTGTGTGTGAGAGGGAGACCCCCAGTGTCGCTGTGTGTGTGTGAGAGGGAGACCCCCAGTGTCGCTGTGTGTGTGAGAGGGAGACCCCCAGTGTCGCTGTGTGTGAGAGGGAGACCCCCAGTGTCGCTGTGTGTGTGAGAGGGAGACCCCCAGTGTCGCTGTGTGTGTGAGAGAGGGAGACCCCCAGTGTCGCTGTGTGTGTGAGAGGGAGACCCCCAGTGTCGCTGTGTGTGTGAGAGGGAGACCCCCAGTGTCGCTGTGTGTGTGAGAGAGGGAGACCCCCAGTGTCGCTGTGTGTGTGAGAGAGGGAGACCCCCAGTGTCGCTGTGTGTGTGTGAGAGGGAGACCCCCAGTGTCGCTGTGTGTGTGAGAGAGGGAGACCCCCAGTGTCGCTGTGTGTGTGTGAGAGGGAGACCCCCAGTGTCGCTGTGTGTGTGAGAGGGAGACCCCCAGTGTCGCTGTGTGTGTGAGAGGGAGACCCCCAGTGTCGCTGTGTGTGTGAGAGGGAGACCCCCAGTGTCGCTGTGTGTGTGTGAGAGGGAGACCCCCAGTGTCGCTGTGTGTGTGAGAGGGAGACCCCCAGTGTCGCTGTGTGTGTGAGAGAGGGAGACCCCCAGTGTCGCTGTGTGTGTGAGAGGGAGACCCCCAGTGTCGCTGTGTGTGTGAGAGGGAGACCCCCAGTGTCGCTGTGTGTGTGTGAGAGGGAGACCCCCAGTGTCGCTGTGTGTGTGTGAGAGGGAGACCCCCAGTGTCGCTGTGTGTGTGAGAGGGAGACCCCCAGTGTCGCTGTGTGTGTGTGAGAGGGAGACCCCCAGTGTCGCTGTGTGTGTGAGAGGGAGACCCCCCAGTGTCGCTGTGTGTGTGAGAGGGAGACCCCCAGTGTCGCTGTGTGTGTGAGAGGGAGACCCCCAGTGTCGCTGTGTGTGAGAGGGAGACCCCCAGTGTCGCTGTGTGTGTGAGAGGGAGACCCCCCAGTGTCGCTGTGTGTGTGAGAGAGGGAGACCCCCAGTGTCGCTGTGTGTGTGAGAGGGAGACCCCCCAGTGTCGCTGTGTGTGTGAGAGAGGGAGACCCCCAGTGTCGCTGTGTGTGTGTGAGAGGGAGACCCCCAGTGTCGCTGTGTGTGTGTGAGAGGGAGACCCCCAGTGTCGCTGTGTGTGTGAGAGGGAGACCCCCAGTGTCGCTGTGTGTGTGTGAGAGGGAGACCCCCAGTGTCGCTGTGTGTGTGAGAGGGAGACCCCCAGTGTCGCTGTGTGTGTGAGAGAGGGAGACCCCCAGTGTCGCTGTGTGTGTGTGTGAGAGGGAGACCCCCAGTGTCGCTGTGTGTGAGAGAGGGAGACCCCCAGTGTCGCTGTGTGTGTGAGAGGGAGACCCCCAGTGTCGCTGTGTGTGAGAGGGAGACCCCCAGTGTCGCTGTGTGTGTGAGAGGGAGACCCCCAGTGTCGCTGTGTGTGAGAGGGAGACCCCCAGTGTCGCTGTGTGTGTGAGAGGGAGACCCCCAGTGTCGCTGTGTGTGTGTGAGAGGGAGACCCCCAGTGTCGCTGTGTGTGTGTGAGAGGGAGACCCCCCAGTGTCGCTGTGTGTGTGAGAGAGGGAGACCCCCAGTGTCGCTGTGTGTGTGAGAGGGAGACCCCAGTGTCGCTGTGTGTGAGAGAGGGAGACCCCCAGTGTCGCTGTGTGTGTGAGAGGGAGACCCCCCAGTGTCGCTGTGTGTGTGAGAGGGAGACCCCCAGTGTCGCTGTGTGTGTGAGAGGGAGACCCCCAGTGTCGCTGTGTGTGTGAGAGGGAGACCCCCAGTGTCGCTGTGTGTGTGTGAGAGAGGGAGACCCCCCAGTGTCGCTGTGTGTGTGTGTGAGAGAGGGAGACCCCCAGTGTCGCTGTGTGTGTGTGAGAGAGGGAGACCCCCCAGTGTCGCTGTGTGTGTGAGAGGGAGACCCCCAGTGTCGCTGTGTGTGTGTGAGAGGGAGACCCCCAGTGTCGCTGTGTGTGTGTGAGATGGAGACCCCCAGTGTCGCTGTGTGTGTGAGAGGGAGACCCCCAGTGTCGCTGTGTGTGTGTGAGAGGGAGACCCCCAGTGTCGCTGTGTGTGTGTGAGAGGGAGACCCCCCAGTGTCGCTGTGTGTGTGTGAGAGGGAGACCCCCAGTGTCGCTGTGTGTGTGTGAGAGGGAGACCCCCAGTGTCGCTGTGTGTGTGTGAGATGGAGACCCCCAGTGTCGCTGTGTGTGTGAGAGAGAGGGAGACCCCCAGTGTCGCTGTGTGTGTGTGAGAGGGAGACCCCCAGTGTCGCTGTGTGTGTGAGAGGGAGACCCCCAGTGTCGCTGTGTGTGTGTGAGAGGGAGACCCCCAGTGTCGCTGTGTGTGAGAGAGGGAGACCCCCAGTGTCGCTGTGTGTGTGAGAGGGAGACCCCCAGTGTCGCTGTGTGTGTGAGAGGGAGACCCCCAGTGTCGCTGTGTGTGTGAGAGAGGGAGACCCCCAGTGTCGCTGTGTGTGTGAGAGGGAGACCCCCAGTGTCGCTGTGTGTGTGAGAGAGGGAGACCCCCAGTGTCGCTGTGTGTGAGAGAGGGAGACCCCCAGTGTCGCTGTGTGTGTGAGAGAGGGAGACCCCAGTGTCGCTGTGTGTGTGAGAGGGAGACCCCCAGTGTCGCTGTGTGTGTGAGAGAGGGAGACCCCCAGTGTCGCTGTGTGTGTGTGAGGGGAGACCCCCAGTGTCGCTGTGTGTGTGAGAGAGGGAGACCCCCAGTGTCGCTGTGTGTGTGAGAGGGAGACCCCCAGTGTCGCTGTGTGTGTGTGTGAGAGAGACCCCCAGTGTCGCTGTGTGTGTGAGAGAGGGAGACCCCCAGTGTCGCTGTGTGTGAGAGAGGGAGACCCCCAGTGTCGCTGTGTGTGAGAGAGGGAGACCCCCAGTGTCGCTGTGTGTGAGAGAGGGAGACCCCCAGTGTCGCTGTGTGTGTGAGAGGGAGACCCCCAGTGTCGCTGTGTGTGAGAGAGGGAGACCCCCAGTGTCGCTGTGTGTGTGTGTGAGAGGGAGACCCCCAGTGTCGCTGTGTGTGTGTGAGAGGGAGACCCCCAGTGTCGCTGTGTGTGTGAGAGGGAGACCCCCAGTGTCGCTGTGTGTGTGAGAGGGAGACCCCCAGTGTCGCTGTGTGTGTGAGAGAGGGAGACCCCCAGTGTCGCTGTGTGTGTGAGAGAGAGAGGGAGACCCCCAGTGTCGCTGTGTGTGTGTGAGAGGGAGACCCCCAGTGTCGCTGTGTGTGTGAGAGAGGGAGACCCCCAGTGTCGCTGTGTGTGAGAGAGGGAGACCCCCAGTGTCGCTGTGTGTGTGTGAGAGGGAGACCCCAGTGTCGCTGTGTGTGAGAGGGAGACCCCCAGTGTCGCTGTGTGTGTGAGAGGGAGACCCCCCAGTGTCGCTGTGTGTGTGTGTGTGAGGGAGACCCCCAGTGTCGCTGTGTGTGTGTGAGAGGGAGACCCCCAGTGTCGCTGTGTGTGAGAGAGGGAGACCCCCAGTGTCGCTGTGTGTGTGTGAGAGGGAGACCCCCAGTGTCGCTGTGTGTGTGAGAGGGAGATCCCCAGTGTCGCTGTGTGTGTGAGAGGGAGACCCCCAGTGTCGCTGTGTGTGTGAGAGAGGGAGACCCCCAGTGTCGCTGTGTGTGTGAGAGAGGGAGACCCCCAGTGTCGCTGTGTGTGTGAGAGGGAGACCCCCAGTGTCGCTGTGTGTGTGAGAGGGAGACCCCCAGTGTCGCTGTGGTGTGAGAGGGAGACCCCCCAGTGTCGCTGTGTGTGTGAGAGGGAGACCCCCCAGTGTCGCTGTGTGTGTGTGAGAGGGAGACCCCCCAGTGTCGCTGTGTGTGAGAGGGAGACCCCCAGTGTCGCTGTGTGTGAGAGGGAGACCCCCAGTGTCGCTGTGTGTGTGAGAGGGAGACCCCCCAGTGTCGCTGTGTGTGTGTGAGAGAGAGGGAGACCCCCAGTGTCGCTGTGTGTGTGAGAGGGAGACCCCCAGTGTCGCTGTGTGTGTGAGAGGGAGACCCCCAGTGTCGCTGTGTGTGAGAGAGAGGGAGACCCCCAGTGTCGCTGTGTGTGTGTGAGAGGGAGACCCCCAGTGTCGCTGTGTGTGTGTGAGAGAGGGAGACCCCCCAGTGTCGCTGTGTGTGTGAGAGGGAGACCCCCAGTGTCGCTGTGTGTGTGAGAGAGGGAGACCCCCAGTGTCGCTGTGTGTGTGAGAGGGAGACCCCCCAGTGTCGCTGTGTGTGTGAGAGGGAGACCCCCAGTGTCGCTGTGTGTGTGAGAGGGAGACCCCCAGTGTCGCTGTGTGTGTGAGAGGGAGACCCCCAGTGTCGCTGTGTGTGTGAGAGAGGAGACCCCCAGTGTCGCTGTGTGTGTGAGAGAGGGAGACCCCCAGTGTCGCTGTGTGTGTGAGAGAGGGAGACCCCCAGTGTCGCTGTGTGTGTGTGAGAGGGAGACCCCCAGTGTCGCTGTGTGTGTGTGAGGGAGACCCCCAGTGTCGCTGTGTGTGTGTGAGAGGGAGACCCCCAGTGTCGCTGTGTGTGTGAGAGGGAGACCCCCAGTGTCGCTGTGTGTGTGAGAGGGAGACCCCCAGTGTCGCTGTGTGTGTGTGAGAGGGAGACCCCCAGTGTCGCTGTGTGTGAGAGGGAGACCCCCAGTGTCGCTGTGTGTGTGTGAGAGAGAGGGAGACCCCCAGTGTCGCTGTGTGTGTGAGAGAGGGAGACCCCCAGTGTCGCTGTGTGTGTGTGTGTGAGAGGGAGACCCCCAGTGTCGCTGTGTGTGTGAGAGGGAGACCCCCAGTGTCGCTGTGTGTGTGAGAGGGAGACCCCCAGTGTCGCTGTGTGTGTGTGAGAGGGAGACCCCCAGTGTCGCTGTGTGTGTGTGAGAGGGAGACCCCCAGTGTCGCTGTGTGTGTGAGAGGGAGACCCCCAGTGTCGCTGTGTGTGTGTGAGAGAGAGGGAGACCCCCAGTGTCGCTGTGTGTGAGCCCCCCCCTTACCCCAGTGTCGCTGTGTGTGTGTGTGTGTGAGAGAGGGAGACCCCCTAGTGTCGCTGTGTGTGTGTGTGTGTGTGTGTGAGAAAGGGGACCCCCAGTGTCGCTGTGTGTGTGTGTGTGTGTGTGAGGGAGACCCCCCAGTGTCGCTGTGTGTGTGTGTGTGTGTGTGTGTGTGTGTAAGAAGGAGACCCCCAGTGTCGCTGTGTGTGAGCCCCCCACCCCCATGTGGCCGTGTGTTTCTGTACTGTAACAGTAATTTGCCTCTTCATAATGATCCCTACATTACTTTCTACTGCAGGGTCCATAGGCATCCACAGGGATGACCTTGGGGTATGATGGTGAAGACCAGTTACTGAACAGTTAAGCTTTTCACGCTCCAAGATGCACTGTTCCCTCTCCCCTCACACCCCGCCCACAGCTCGGGCTCCTCAGTTTTAGTTTGGTGCCAGCAGGAGCTTACTGCAGCCCAAGCTTTTATTTTATTTCAGTGTTTCAGCAATTGAGTATTCAGCGCCAGGCGGCTTTGCTCCACCACCTCAGCCGGCACCGCGACTCCAGCTGCAGCGGGGGAACTTTCGCCAGGCCACTGTACAGCCTTTATTTAGTGCGGCGCACAGTGGAACCCTGGCCTGCAAATGTAGCACGGGGAGCAGATAAGACGGGACCCACGATCTGGGCAGTCCTTACCTCTGGTCCTGGGAGACGGCCGGAGGTGCTGATGTGCACCCACTAGACCACCAGGGCATATGTCACTGGCACTGGGGATCATTTTATACAGGCCAGGGAACCTAAGTCAGCAAGGGAAGGTCAGGGCTTGTCATCAGTCCCTCCCCCAGCCCGGGGCTCCATAATGCTGAGGTCTTACCGGCCTGAGCTGCTCCTCCTCCCACTGCGAGACGCATGGCAGCCATTTTCAGCTCTGCTAGTCTCTGGGAACGCTGGGTCTGGTCTCCCAGGAGTAAGGTTGTACACGGAGCTATTTCCTACCCGGCACTGGGGCTGAGTAGTTGAACTTGGTGCCCATTGCAGTTCAGTTGTGATGTCTGCATTCTATGTGATTTCTGCTGCCTGTCTCCATATGTTGCAGGGCCAGGGTCCCTTGCCTACTACTCATAACACTACTAAGCGTACTGTGCCCTCCTCACAGTCCACGCCACTGTCAGTCTGAGGAATCATCTGGTAATGCAGATCTCTCTGATGCTGACTCCCGGTCTGGGAAGGAAGACGTTCAGTCTGATGTAGCTGCTTTAGGCCCTCATTCCGAGTTGTTCGCTCGGTAATTTTCTTCACATCGCAGCGATTTTCCGCTAATTGCGCATGCGCAATGTTCGCACTGCGACTGCGCCAAGTAAATTTGCTATGAAGATTGGTATTTTACTCACGGCATTACGAGGATTTGTCATCGTTCTGGTGATCGGAGTGTGATTGACAGGAAGTGGGTGTTTCTGGGCGGAAACTGGCCGTTTTATGGGAGTGTGTTAAAAAACGCTGGCGTTTCTGGGAAAAACGCGGGAGTGGCTGGAGAAACGGGGGAGTGTCTGGGCGAACGCTGGGTGTGTTTGTGACGTCAAACCAGGAAAGAAACGGGCTGAACTGATCGCAGTGTAGGAGTAAGTCTGGAGCTACTCAGAAACTGCAAAGAAATTTCTATTCGCAATTTTGAGAATGTTTCGTTCGCAATTCTGCTAAGCTAAGATACGCTCCCAGAGGGCGGCGGCTTAGCGTGTGCAATGCTGCTAAAAGCAGCTAGCGAGCGAACAACTCGGAATGAGGGCCTTAGTGAGAGCGGCTACATTCCCCAGCACCTAAAGCAAAGGTTCCTCAGTGTAATTGCCAGAAGGTAGTGGTGGTGGAATTCCCACACTCATCGCTTCGCCGAGGCCATGGGTGAAACGTGGAAGACTCCCAGCAAGAAATTCCACGTCCCTAAAAGGCTCAGTACAATCAGTAGCTGGAAGAGGGTAAAAGGAACTAAGTGGGAAACTCCACCAACAGTGGATTCCTTTGTGACACGTTTGGTAAAGAGCTCAACTTTCCCTATCCCTACAGAGTCTTCCCTGAAGGAGGTGGCAGAGAGACAGTTGGATAGGTGTCCTACATCTTTATATTCTTACTGGAGCTACTTCTCGCCCGGCCACAGCCTGGGTTGCTATAGTTTTCCTCAAGAAGGTTGCCCTGGTAGCACTCCCTTATGCTGGGGAAGTTCTTTTTGGCCTGGAGCTGGACAAAATTGTCACTAACATGGCTGTCTCTAAACAGCTTGCCTGCCCTCAGCCTCCTCTACACGGCCTCAGTCTTCCTGCTTTTGATCCTTTCGCCCCCAGGGCAAGGCCAGGGGTCAAGCCTTTCCTAGATCACACTTTAGAAAGGCCTCTAAACCCCAAACCAAGCAGGCATGGGCTGATACACGTCCAACCACCATGTCCAGAAGATCAGCCCTCAGCCTGACAGTGCGGGCCTCCTCCTGGGGGATCAAAGGGTGGAAGGCCAACTTCTTCAGTTCACAAATTCTTGGTGTCAGATCACAACAGATGCCCGGGTGTAGGAAGTGGTCTCTCTATGCTATCTCCTTCATAAGGCGTCCTTCCACGACAGTATTTTCATACAAGCCGTCCCGCAGACCTCAGCAAGCCAAGGCTCTACGGACAGCTGTTCACTCATTACTACAATCAGGTGTGATTATTCCTGTCTCTGTGTCTCATCAGGCAAGGGTTTTTACTCAACACTCTATCTGGTTCAGAAACCCAGTGGGTCTCATCAGCCCATCCTCAATCTCAAGTTACTGAACAAATATCTCAGAGTGCCCAGGTTTCAGTTTGGAAACCCTCCGTTCCATTGTCCTGGCTGGGTTGGAGCTGGGAGACCGGCATTTGGGATCCATGAGGTCAGTGTACCGAACCCAGGATCCCGGCAGAAGAATCCTGGCAGGGAGGGTGAGCACAACGAAGCCCCTTGCGTGTTCTCTGCGCTCGCCACTTGTTCTATTCCCACTCTGTGTGTTCTGGACACCCACAAGTGGGAATAGAGCCTGTGGGTCAGCATTCCGACTGCTGGTATTTTGTTAGCTTGGGATTCCGGCGTCAGCATGGTTATCGCCGGGTTCCCGAGCTGTGATCACATGACCGCATCCCGTCCTGGCAATATGGCCTGGACTGACTTTATGGTCTTCCTGGACATACAGGACGCTTACATACATGTACCTGTAGCACTCTCATCAGCAGTACCTCCAATTTATCTGTGCTGCATCAGTATTTTTAGTTTCAAGCACTGCCCTTTGGCCTTTCCACGGCTCCGTGGGTATTTACCAAACTAATGGCGGCTTAGCTTCTTCGCCAGGGTATCAGAATACTCCCTTACCTGGATGACCTGCTGATTCTAGCACACTCTTCAAAGGTCTTCAGCCACCATCTTCAGGTGGCCATAACCTTCCTTCATGGTCACGGTTGGCTAATCAACTGGAACAAGTCTTCCCTAATACCCTCTCAGAGATTGCTACATCTCTGATCTCTACTAAATGCTCAGGTACAACACATCTTCCTTCCTCCGGTTAAGATAGCGACTCTGCACCTATAGGTACGCAAGTTGCTCCTCAGTTGCAGGGTGTCCATTCACTCCGCAGTGCAGATACTTACCTCAATGGTATCCACCTTCGACACTGTGGAATATGCTCAGTTCTACTCTAGGCTTCTACAACACCTGTTCCTCACCAGGTGGAACAGACAACTCACAAATCTCAAATCTCTGATGATAGTACTCCCTCCGGACGTTCAGATGTCCCTCTCGTGGTGGTTGCAATCCATTCTGGATTCCAAACTGGGTGCTTCTCACCACAGAAGCCAGCTTTCACATGTGGGGAGCCGTCACAGGAAGTCACACCATTCAAGGCAGTTGGACCGCGGCCGAAAGGGGTCTCCCAAACAATGTCCTATAACTTCAAGCAGTCTACAGAGCCCTCACTCAGCCTCATTCTGGCTCAGAACCTACTTCAAGGTTATCCTGTCCAAGTCCAGTCAGACAACTCAATGGCAGTGGCTTATCTTGGTCATCAAGGAGGCACTCGCAGTATCTCGGCAATGTCCGAAGTGGCACATATTCTCACCTGGGTAGAAAGCCATCTCTCAGCCATCTCTGCGGTCTTCATCCTGGGAGTCCTCAACTGGGAATCAGACTTCCTCAGTTGCAAGGATGTGCACGCCAGAGATTGGTCTTCTAGCCGGAGAGACTAACCAGCCACACGTGTAATGGCGGCCGCGGCACTGAAGGGGTTAATCCTCAGCTGCAGGGCACCATTTGGACAATAGGCGTTTGGCGTCGCTGTTAAACGTACTTACGGCGCTGGGCGCGGACTGTTTAAAAGTTTGTTTAATGATGTGTTTTAACATGTCATATGTAGTGCTCTGTGCACAATTGTAGAAATGCATGTTTAACTGTATTTATATTCAAGATGTGGTCACCTGTATTTTAAAGGGGAAAATGCATTTACTATATCTGCTTTGAATAAGGATCTCCTGTCCTCTGGAAATAAGAAGTGGCATGCTAATGGCCCTGTCCTAGCAGAGAGGTGTTAATGACAAAACCTTTTGATGTGTAGGTTCCTTAGAGAAAGATGTTCCTCACGGGGGATCTCCTTATCCCATATATAAAGTCTATGGGCTTGGAACCTGTTTCATCATGTAGCTGATTTAATTGATATACGAACCCTGAATGGCAGATGCAGGAAGGAAGACTGTTTGTTTGTGTTGTAGCCTTTCCTGTTGTAATCCCACTATTGATGATCCACTGTTTCTTTTATCAACCTAGGGAAAAAGGGTGACCACCTCCACACAATGATTGTTAGCAGTGGGGTCAAGGACTGCTAACCATCATTGTGTGGAGGTGGTCAATACTGTGAATATCTAGGGTGATTATTGTTTTATTATCCATTATGACACATGGGAGACTAATTTGTCCTTGAGCGCCACATGTGTGTGTAATACTTCTTTTCATACCATTTGATTTCAGTGTCTGTGGATGTACACTTTTATTGCACTCACTTGGGCTGCACTCTGGTCTTAATTGCGCACTGGAATTCTCATTTTTGCTATTATCCTGTTATTTCACATCCTTTAGGGAACTAAGTGCTGCAAAATTATGTTCTCCTATAGAGAAACACGTAAAGATTTGGCTAAAAAAACCTTTACTACCAACCAAACAGACTTGTGTGATTATGATCTAGATAGTATTTTTAGGAAACTAGAAAATGCTATGTTAAAAGAGAACAAACTATGGTGGGAGGTGGCTACCTTAGAACAATACCAGGCTTCTGGAATTGTTCCTAAAGGATTACAAATTATGAAAGCTCCTTCCTTTGTTTCTTCTGATACCTCCTTTAGAGAGAGTTGGGATTCAATTCTTAAAACGTGTTCTGAATCACTAATTACTCTGATTATTAGGGAAAGAACTCACAATATAAAGTCCCTTAATGATGAGATTAGTGTTCTTCAAACGTTGATACAACCTTTTCAGGAGCTGGAGGATTGTAAAAACCTAGAGGAGGCTGTATCATCTAAATTAATGAGGAACACTAAATTCTTGAGAGAGAAAAAACAGAAGAAATTTATCAGGGACTCAGCAATCCCTTCTTCTGACACACTAACCACAAGCACAATTAAAGAGACAGATGTCTCCCAAGTCGATGTAGGTAGAATTAAAATTGATCCTAGACCCATTATACCTAAAAAGATCCCTCATTGGAGGAAAAATAACATCAAGGAGTCCAATTCTAATGATTTTGAAAGATTACCTACTTTCCGTGGTAATCAGATGAGATTAAGATTTGAGAATACTAGACCTCGTACAGGAGATTGGCAAACTCCAAGGTATCCTGGCAGGGCACCAGGGAGGTCCAATGCATCCCCATATTTTAGACATCAAAACCGTTTCTCTGCCTTAAGCAACGATAATGGTGAATATCAAAATAGACAAAAACAACCCTCTTTTTTTAGAATGGAATACACGAACTCCACTAAGGAACAGGTATTAGTCCCCCCGGCTCTCACCTCTAAGAAAACACAGAGGGGGAGAAGGGGTGGACGAAATAAAAATACAAATAGGAAAAGAAAGAAAAAGGTCCCCATCACGACTAGTCATATTCCACCTGATTCATTGAATAATGAGAATCAACTAGTAAAAATCTTCAACCTTAGTGATAAGGTTCTAACTGAGGATGAAACAAAAGTATTACAAAAGGGTTTGAAACATGCACCCTCTCATCAACCTAACTCTTTTGAGGTTTTTATAGATATCCAAAAATATGTGAGGAAACTCACTATAAAAAGGTTTTTTCTTGGCAAAGAGGGTGAGGAGGATGTACAAGATCAACCAGCCCCCCAAACTAGTGGCTTTAAACCCCCTTCAACATTTTACCCGACACATGCTAAAGGGAGCAGTATAGACACCTTTAATAAATTAGTTTGTGATGAGGTAGAGACAGTGATACAAAGAAATCTTGCCAAAAAACATAAACATTTGAACCTAACTAAAAATGAGTTCAAAGCTTTAAAATCTCTTAAAGAGGATAAGAATTTGATCATTAAGCCATCAGATAAAGGGGGTGGGGTGGTCCTAATGAATAAAGAAACTTACATGAAAGAAATTACTAAACAACTGAATGAAGGGACCACCTATAAAAAATTAAAAGGGGATCCGACTATCAGAATAGAAAAGGCTCTGAAGGACTTAACCACAAAGGCCTGTAGTGATGGTTTTATTTCTAAGAAAGAATTGGAGTTTCTAAATATAAAAAACCCCTTTATACCCACTATGTACGTACTCCTCAAAGTCCACAAAGATTCTCAGAATCCCCCTGGTAGGCCAATAATATCAGGCTGCAATAGTCTGACAAGTAACTTGTCAGCACTAATCGATTTTTATCTGCAGCCCCTTGTACAGACCACGAGAGCTTACTTAAAAGACACGGGAGATATTTTACGCAAATTAAATGAGGTAAAGTGGTCAGGGGATAACTTTCTATGTAGTGCAGATGTAAAAACGCTCTATACTATAATAGAGTTAGATAAAGGCATTACAGCAGTTACATACTTTTTGGATAAAAGTGATATGAATGAAGCACTTAAACACTTTATTATTGATAGTATCAAATTTATACTTTTAAATAATTACTTTTACTATGATGGATCCTTTTACCTCCAAATGGTGGGGACTGCTATGGGCACCAGGTTCGCCCCCAGCTATGCGAACTTATTCATGGCCTACTGGGAGGAACATACCATTTGGGATGATGGCGGGCTGGTGGCGAACCTGGTGTCCTGGCATCGTTTTATAGATGATATTTTTTTTATATGGGGAGGAAATAGGGATTCTTTGGAGGAATTTTGTACAATTTTAAATTCCAACACTATGAATATCAATTTAACGTTTAATTCTAGTATGGAGAGAGTATGCTTTTTAGATTTGAGCATTTACGTTGAAGAAGTATCACTACATACAATGACATATCGTAAACCCACTGACTGTAACAACTTCATTGATACCTCTAGCCAACATCACAAAAACTGGCTAGATGGCATACCTTTCGGCCAGTTCACCAGAATAAAAAGGAATTGCACAGATCAAACTGTTTGCAATGAACAACTGGATGAACTGACAGAAAGATTTGAAGCGAAGGGTTATTCATCTGATATCTTGACAAAAGCAAGAGATCGAATAGATCAGGTTAATAGGAAAGATTTATTGGAAGAGAGGAAAGTGAAATCTGGCTCTGACTCTAGGACTCAATGGGCCTTTATCACTCAATTCAATTCTTGCCATAGAGACATAGAACGAGTGATAAAGAAAAACTGGAAAATATTACAATTGGATGCTATTCTATCACAACATATTCCTAACAAACCGTCATTCATATATAGGAAAGCTCCTTCGCTAAAAGATCATCTGGTTAAAAGCAGTATTGAACCTGAAATTAGACAGAGTGTCAGAACTAAGGGTTTCCACAAGTGCGGGTCTTGTTTGATGTGCAAGACCTCTAAAGATAAACAGCGCAAACAGGTGGAATTCACTGTAAACAATCAGGTGTATCCCATCAGGGAATTCATCACGTGTCACTCCAAAAATGTAATTTACATCTTGGAGTGTACATGTGGTTTATTCTATGTGGGGAAAACCACCAGATGTCTTAAAGTCAGGATGGCCGAACACGTATATAATATACGTAAAGGCCTAGATACTCATACTGTATCTGCTCATTTTAAAAAATGTCATAAGTCTAAAGAATGCTATATAAAATTTTTTGTTGGAATACAATTAATATTACCTTCATGGCGCAATAGGGACTTAGAGGAAAGACTCTCAAGGTCAGAAATGAGATGGATTCACCGTTTGGGCACTCTTATACCGAGAGGACTCAACGGTGACTTTGAATTAAAGTGCTTTCTTACTTGAGACATTCACTCACTGCTGCTGCCTAATTCCCTTATTCCTTTTTGTCTTTTCATTATCTTTGCACAATCCCCACTTTTGCACTTATCTATAGTTGCAATATGCAATAAGGATCACTTTTAACTATGTTTTTATTATTTTATTTCTATGATGAATTTGACCATTGTAACCATGGACATATGATGCTATGTGCTGCATTCGAGATGATAGCAGGATCAGCGCTATCATTAACATGGACTTCCGGCTTTTGGAACGCACATGACGCACTTCCGGACCAAAATGGAACGCAATGCCGGCTTCCGGAGAAACCGCGCATGCGCGGAATGTCCGGGACGCCGGGAAGGAGTAATCATCACACACAGCTGTGATGATTACAAGGAATATAAAGAGGACTATCAGGACAAACAGGCTACACTTCTGACGAAGGACTTTTAAGTCAGAAACGCGTTAAGTGCCTGTTTTTCTTACAAGGAAACTCACCAGCTTCAACACCATTACTCTGAGGTTATTTCCTGATCTCCTGTATACGGACCTAGAGATCTTCTGTTGGGAACCGCGGGTCTGTGGGCTGTATGCTGAGTTGATGTACCTTCCTTTGGATTCTTATACCATGCCTTTGAATCATTTATGTCTGTAAGTGCATTTTTTGTATTAAATGTGTGTTTTTACAAAAACTACTGCACTATATTCTTTTACTTGCACTCCTTCATACTATACGGAGGCAAGTACATTCTATCTTACAGATTTAAACATCTCATATGCCAAAGAGATCTGAAAGCTCTCCTTCTACACCAGTGGAACCATCTTTGAAATGCAGATTTTTTTCGTATGTTTGTAAGTGCATCATTTGCATAAATTTAATCCACTGTAAAAAGGATCACTGCACTATCTATTTCTTTTTATCCTTGACCCCACTGCTAACAATCATTGTGTGGAGGTGGTCACCCTTTTTCCCTAGGTTGATAAAAGAAACAGTGGATCATCAATACTGTGAATATCTAGGGTGATTATTGTTTTATTATCCATTATGACACATGGGAGACTAATTTGTCCTTGAGCGCCACATGTGTGTGTAATACTTCTTTTCATACCATTTGATTTCAGTGTCTGTGGATGTACACTTTTTTCTCTATCGTCCTAAGTGGATGCTGGGGTTCCTGAAAGGACCATGGGGAATAGCGGCTCCGCAGGAGACAGGGCACAAAAAAGTAAAGCTTTACTAGGTCAGGTGGTGTGCACTGGCTCCTCCCCCTATGACCCTCCTCCAGACTCCAGTTAGATTTTGTGCCCGAACGAGAAGGGTGCAATCTAGGTGGCTCTCCTAAAGAGCTGCTTAGAGAAAGTTTAGTTTAGGTTTTTTTTTCTTTACAGTGAGTCCTGCTGGCAACAGGATCACTGCAACGTGGGACTTAGGGGGAAAGTAGTAAACTCACCTGCATGCAGAGTGGATTTGCTGCTTGGCTACTGGACACCATTAGCTCCAGAGGGATCGAACACAGGCCCAGCCGTGGAGTCCGGTCCCGGAGCCGCGCCGCCGACCCCCTTGCAGATGCTGAAGCGTGAAGAGGTCCGGAAACCGGCGGCTGAAGACTCCTCAGTCTTCATAAGGTAGCGCACAGCACTGCAGCTGTGCGCCATTTTCCTCTCAGCACACTTCACTGGGCAGTCACTGAGGGTGCAGAGCGCTGGGGGGGGGCGCTCTGAGAGGCAAATATAAACCTTATACAAGGCTAAAAATACCTCACATATAGCCCATAGGGGCTATATGGAGATATTTAACCCCTGCCTGACTGGAAAAATAGCGGGAGAAGAACCCGCCGAAAAAGGGGCGGGGCCTATCTCCTCAGCACACGGCGCCATTTTCTGTCACAGCTCCGCTGGTCAGAACGGCTCCCAGGTCTCTCCCCTGCACTGCACTACAGAAACAGGGTAAAACAGAGAGGGGGGGCACATTAATGGCTATATATATATATATTAAAGCAGCTATAAGGGAGCACTTAATATAAGGATATCCCTTGTATATATAGCGCTTTGTGGTGTGTGCTGGCAGACTCTCCCTCTGTCTCCCCAAAAGGGCTAGTGGGTCCTGTCTTCATTAGAGCATTCCCTGTGAGTTTGCGGTGTGTGTCGGTACGTGGTGTCGACATGTATGAGGACGATATTGGTGTGGAGGCGGAGCAATTGCCAAATATGCAGATGTCACCCCCCAGGGGGTCGACACCAGAATGGATGCCTTTATTTGTGGAATTACGTGATGGTTTATCTTCCCTTAAACAGTCAGTTGAGGACATGAGGCGGCCGGACAATCAATTAATGCCTGTCCAGGCGCCTCAAACACCGTCAGGGGCTGTAAAACGCCCTTTGCCTCAGTCGGTCGACACAGACCCAGACACGGGCACTGATTCCAGTGACGACGGTAGAAATTCAAACGTATTTTCCAGTAGGGCCACACGTTATATGATTTTGGCAATGAAGGAGACGTTACATTTAGCTGATACTACAGATACCGTAAAACAGGGTATTATGTATGGTGTGAAAAAACTACAAACAGTTTTTCCTGAATCAGAAGAATTAAATGACGTGTGTGATGAAGCGTGGGTTGCTCCTGATAAAAAGTTGATAATTTCAAAAAAGTTATTGGCATTATACCCTTTCCCGCCAGAGGTTAGGGCGCGCTGGGAAACACCCCCTAAGGTGGACAAGGCGCTCACACGCTTATCCAAACAAGTGGCGTTACCCTCTCCTGAGACGGCCGCACTTAAGGATCCATCAGATAGAAAGATGGAAGTTATTCAAAAGAATATATACACACATGCAGGTGTTATACTACGACCAGCTATAGCAACTGCCTGGATGTGCAGTGCTGGAGTAGTTTGGTCAGAATCCCTGATTGAAAATATTGATACCCTAGATAGGGACAATGTTTTACTGTCGTTAGAACAAATAAAGGATGCATTTATCTATATGCGTGATGCACAGAGGGATATTTGCACACTGGCATCTCGGGTGAGTGCTATGTCCATTTCAGCCAGAAGAGCCTTATGGACACGACAGTGGACAGGCGATGCGGATTCAAAACGTCACATGGAGGTTTTGCCGTATAAAGGGGAGGAGTTATTTGGAGTTGGTCTATCAGACTTGGTGGCCACGGCTACTGCCGGGAAATCCACTTTTTTACCTCAAGTCACTCCCCAACAGAGAAAGGCACCGACCTTTCAACCGCAGCCTTTTCGCTCCTACAAAAATAAGAGAGCAAAGGGCTTGTCGTACCTGCCACGAGGCAGAGGAAGAGGGAAGAGACACCAACAGGCAGCTCCTTCCCAGGAACAGAAGCCCTCCCCGGCTCCTGCAAAAACCTCAGCATGACGCTGGGGCCTCTCAAGCGGACTCGGGGACAGTGGGGGGCCGTCTCAAAAATTACAGCGCGCAGTGGGCTCACTCGCAGGTAGACCCCTGGATCCTGCAGATAATATCTCAGGGGTACAGGTTGGAATTAGAGACGGATCCTCCTCATCGTTTCCTGAAGTCTGCCTTACCAACCGTCTCTTCCGAAAGGGAGAGGGTGTTGGAAGCCATTCACAAGCTGTACGCTCAGCAGGTGATAGTCAAAGTACCCCTATTACAACAAGGAAAGGGGTATTATTCCACTCTATTTGTGGTACCGAAGCCGGATGGCTCGGTAAGGCCTATTCTAAATCTGAAGTCCTTGAACCTCTACATAAAAAAGTTCAAGTTCAAGATGGAGTCACTCAGAGCAGTGATAGCGAACCTGGAAGAAGGGGACTTTATGGTATCCTTGGACATCAAGGATGCGTATCTACACGTTCCGATTTACCCCGCACACCAGGGGTACCTCAGGTTCATTGTTCAAAACTGTCACTATCAGTTTCAGACGCTGCCGTTCGGATTGTCCACGGCGCCTCGGGTCTTTACCAAGGTAATGGCCGAGATGATGATTCTTCTTCGAAGAAAAGGCGTATTAGTTATCCCATACTTGGACGATCTCCTAATAAGGGCAAGGTCCAGAGAACAGCTGGAGACAGCTTTAGCACTATCTCAAGAGGTGCTAAGACAACACGGGTGGATTCTGAATATTCCAAAATCCCATTTAATCCCGACAACTCGTCTGCTGTTCCTAGGAATGATTCTGGACACGGTTCAGAAAAAGGTTTTCCTTCCAGAGGAAAAAGCCAAGGAGTTATCCGATCTGGTCAGGAACCTCCTAAAACCAGGAAAAGTGTCAGTACATCAATGCACAAGAGTCCTGGGAAAAATGGTGGCTTCTTACGAAGCAATTCCATTCGGCAGATTCCATGCAAGAATATTCCAAAGGGATCTGTTGGACAAATGGTCAGGGTCGCATCTGCAGATGCACCTGCGAATAACCCTGTCACCAAAGACAAGGGTGTCACTTCTGTGGTGGTTGCAGAAGGCTCACCTATTAGAAGGCCGCAGATTCGGCATTCAGGATTGGATCCTGGTGACCACGGACGCCAGCCTGAGAGGCTGGGGAGCAGTCACACAAGGAAGAAACTTCCAGGGAGTATGGACGAGTCTGGAAAAGTCTCTTCACATAAACATTCTGGAACTAAGAGCAATCTACAATGCTCTAAGCCAGGCGGAACTTCTCCTGCAAGGAAAGCCGGTGTTGATTCAGTCGGACAACATCACGGCGGTCGCCCATGTAAACAGGCAGGGCGGCACAAGAAGCAGGAGTGCAATGGCAGAAGCTGCCAAGATTCTTCGCTGGGCGGAGAATCACGTGATAGCACTGTCAGCAGTGTTCATCCCGGGCGTGGACAACTGGGAAGCAGACTTCCTCAGCAGACACGATCTTCATCCGGGAGAGTGGGGTCTACATCCAGAAGTCTTCAACATGTTAATAGACCGTTGGGAAAGACCAATTGTAGACATGATGGCGTCTCGCCTCAACAAGAAACTGGACAAATATTGCGCCAGGTCAAGAGATCCACAGGCAATAGCTGTGGACGCACTGGTAACTCCTTGGGTGTACCAGTCAGTGTATGTGTTTCCTCCTCTGCCGCTCATACCAAAGGTATTGAAGATCATACGGCAAAGAAGAGTAAGAACAATACTAGTGGTTCCGGATTGGCCGAGAAGGACTTGGTATCCGGAACTTCAAGAGATGCTCACGGACGAACCGTGGCCTCTACCTCTGAGAAGGGACCTGCTACAGCAGGGTCCCTGTCTTTTTCAAGACTTACCGCGGCTGCGTTTGACGGCATGGCGGTTGAACGCCAGATCCTAAAAGGGAAAGGCATTCCAGAAGAAGTCATTCCTACCTTGATTAAGGCACGGAAGGAAGTCACCGTGAAACATTATCACCGCATTTGGCGAAAATATGTAGCGTGGTGCGAGGATCGGAGGGTTCCGACGGAGGAATTCCAACTGGGTCGTTTCCTACATTTCCTGCAATCAGGATTATCTATGGGTCTCAAATTGGGATCCATTAAGGTTCAAATTTCGGCCCTGTCAATATTCTTCCAAAAAGAATTGGCCTCTGTCCCTGAGGTCCAGACTTTTGTCAAGGGAGTACTGCATATACAGCCTCCTGTGGTGCCTCCGGTGGCACCGTGGGATCTAAATGTAGTTTTAGATTTCCTCAAATCCCATTGGTTTGAACCATTGAAAAAGGTGGATTTGAAATATCTCACATTGAAAGTGACTATGTTACTAGCCCTGGCCTCTGCCAGGAGAGTATCTGAATTGGCGGCTTTATCTTATAAAAGTCCTTATCTAATCTTCCATTCGGATAGGGCAGAACTGCGGACTCGTCCGCATTTTCTCCCTAAAGTGGTATCAGCATTTCATCTGAACCAACCTATTGTGGTGCCTGCGGCCACTAGCGACTTGGAGGACTCCAAGTTGTTGGACTTTGTCAGAGCCTTAAAAATATACATTGCAAGGACGGCTGGAGTCAGAAAATCTGACTCGCTGTTTATATTGTATGCACCCAACAAGTTGGGCGCACCTGCTTCTAAGCAGTCGATTGCTCGTTGGATTTGTAACACAATTCAACTTGCACATTCTGTGGCAGGCCTGCCACAGCCTAAAACTGTAAAAGCCCACTCCACAAGGAAGGTGGGCTCATCTTGGGCGGCTGCCCGAGGGGTCTCGGCATTACAACTCTGCCGAGCAGCTACGTGGTCGGGGGAGAACACGTTTGTAAAATTTTACAAATTTGATACCCTGGCAAAGGAGGACCTGGAGTTCTCTCATTCGGTGCTGCAGAGTCATCCGCACTCTCCCGCCCGTTTGGGAGCTTTGGTATAATCCCCATGGTCCTTTCAGGAACCCCAGCATCCACTTAGGACGATAGAGAAAATAAGAATTTACTTACCGATAATTCTATTTCTCGGAGTCCGTAGTGGATGCTGGGCGCCCATCCCAAGTGCGGATTATCTGCAATACTTGTACATAGTTATTGTTAACTAATTCGGGTTATTGTTAAGGAGCCATCTTTAAGAGGCCCTTTCTGTTGTCATACTGTTAACTGGGTTTAGATCACAAGTTGTACGGTGTGATTGGTGTGGCTGGTATGAGTCTTACCCGGGATTCAAAATGCCTCCCTTATTGTGTATGCTCGTCCGGGCACAGTACCTAACTGGAGTCTGGAGGAGGGTCATAGGGGGAGGAGCCAGTGCACACCACCTGACCTAGTAAAGCTTTACTTTTTTGTGCCCTGTCTCCTGCGGAGCCGCTATTCCCCATGGTCCTTTCAGGAACCCCAGCATCCACTACGGACTCCGAGAAATAGAATTATCGGTAAGTAAATTCTTATTATTACACTCACTTGGGCTGCACTCTGGTCTTAATTGCGCACTGGAATTCTCATTTTTGCTATTATCCTGTTGTAATCCCAAACACTGGGTTTGCCTGGAGATGTGAATGACCAGAAACATTTGTATTTTGAAGCTATGTGATAAATTTATCAATAGTGAATGTTAATCTGATACCAAACGTTGTCTGGGTGACAGGAAGGAGGATATTGTTTTATTGCACTTATCTCCTTTTGAAATGTAATTTATTTATTGGTATTTTGTAAGATATCCTGATTGGATAGAAAGGGCTCAGGGAGGACATGACCCCCTGTTGTACTGTGTGGAAAATTGACATAAAAAGGAGGCCTGCGTGCCTCCAGAGTGTATCATACCAACTACTTTCTGCTGTGAACATCTTGCTGTATGCTGTTTCCCCTAGCAATAGGCAAAAGTTCTCTTTAGAACTATTTGTTGGCATTAAAACATCATCTGCCTCAAGCAGATTGCGTCATCTTGTGACCTGCAGGCCTATGCAAAACATAGCCCCGTTCACCGGCTGTCTAGGGTGAATCAACGTCTCTAAGTTCCGCCTTCCGCCAGCTACCGGTACAGGACTAGTGGGGATTCGTCCATACCACACAGGTGTGGTAAGGCAGCGTGTTGGCACATACAGAGCAGAACCGTGGTTCCAAACGCCACGGCTGGTTAGGAGTTTGGTGGTGGCAGCATAAACCCGCCCACAGTGCAGTGGGTGGAGTCAGTAACAGGCGGTTACTGACGGTAAGCGGGAATCCCCTATGTGGTCAGGTTCCGTGTGACCTAAATATCCATTCTGTGTACTGGGGACGAGACCGTCCGGTCACAGGTCTCTCCATCCATAAGTCTTTCAGCTTCTGGTGGACAAATGGGGTCTTCCGGACGTAGACCTCATTCTCCTACAGACACAATGGCAAGGTACCTGTATACGGGTCCAGGACAAGGGATCTAGGGGTAGCCTTCGTGGACACCTTAGCAGTCAAATGGACCTTCCATCTGGCATACCGCTTCCGCCCGGTAACTCTCCTTCCCAGTGTGTTTTGCAAATTCAAGCAGCAAGGAGGCACCGTGATCTTAATAACACTGGCCTGGCCCAGGCACCATTGGCTCACGTATCTTCAGAGTCTATCCATTAGAGTATCATTTCAGCTTCTTCTTCATCTGGACCTCTTGTCACAGGGTTCCTGTCTACACCTGGACCTATCTCAGCTGTCTTTGACATCATGGCTTTTGAGTCATTCCTCTTAGGAGCTCAGGTATTCTCCTGTACTGTAGTTCAGGCTATGCTGTGAGCGCAGCAGCCAGCTTCAGCTCATATATATTACTGTATCTTGCATTCTTACTTCTATTGGTGTGCTCAGCGTCACTTTGATCTTCTGGCCTTTCGGATTTCTACAATTCTTGCCTTTCTCCAGACAGGCCTTGACCTAGGCCTCCGCTTGCTTCTCTTAAGGTGCAAGCTTAAGGTCTCAGCTCTTTCTGTCTGGTTCCAGAGAAGAATTGCTCAGTTGCTGTACGTGCATACATTCCTTCAGGGGTTCTCCGGATTCAACCTCCCTTTGTCCCTCCAGTTGCTCCTTGGAATTTGTCTTTGGTTCTTCATGTATTACAGCACTCACCATTTGATCCATTGGACTGTGTTAACCTGAAATGGTTAACTACGAGACTTTTTCTTTTGGCAATCGCCTCAACATGCAGGGTGTCAGACTTGGCAGTGCTTTCATGCCGTTCTCCTGTTTTGATCTTTCATCATGACAGAGCAGTCCTACAGATGAAACAGGGCTTCCTCCCCAAGGTGATTTCCAGCTTCCATCTCAACAAAGAAATTATTGTTCCTGCCTTCTGCCGGGAAAGCCTCTTTGGATGTGGTCCATGCTTTGTGAATCTACGTGGACTGTACTAGTTCCATCAGAAAGATGGATTCTCTCTTTGTCCTCTATGGATTCCACAAACGAGGCTGGCCAGTTAACAGACAGACACTGGCTTGCTGGCTTCACATGACCATTTCACAGGCTTACACACAAGTTTCCAGTTACAGTCTCTGCTCACTCTACTCGCTTTGCGGGACCTTCATGGGCAGCCTGTGGTGGTGCAACTGCTGAACAACTGTGCAAGGCGGCCACATGGTCTTCTGCCCACACGTTTCTTAGGTTCTGTGTCTTTGATACGTTTGCCTTTCAAGATGCTTCATTTGTCCGCAGCATTCTCCTCTCAGCTTAGGAGCGTCCCCTCCCTATTTCAAATGCTTTGGGACATCCCCAAGGTCATCCCTGTGGATGCCTATGTACCCTATAGAAGAAAATAAGAGTTATGGTAAGACTTACCTTTTTGTTAACTTTATTTTTTCAAGGTCCATAGGATCCACAAGGCTCCAACCATGGCGCACCTAGCTTCAGCAGGTTACTCCCGTCCCTGGTTGTGAGAGTGTTTTTCCTGTATGTACCATCCTTCCTTCCTTCTCTCCAGCTCCTGCTTTGGGCTTGTTAACTAAACTGAGGAGCCTGAGCTGTGGGCGGGGTATGAGGGGTCCAGTTCATCTTGGGAGCTTAAAAGCGTATCTGTTCGGTGCTTGATCCTGGTCTCCACCTTCATACCCCAAGGTTTTCCCTGTGCATCCTATGGACCTCGGAAAAAATAAAGAGTAAACAAACGTAAGTTTTACCATAACTCTTACTTTTGGTTCTCTTACAGGTGATAGTGAAAAACCTGTCAACGGGGACTCGTGTGGTTCTGAAGTCCCACTATGGATATGAGGTGGATGAAGTGAAAATAATGGGAAATGAGCGTTTCCTGGTGGCACACACATCGGACACATTACTACTAGGAGATCTGCAGAATAACAGACTGAGCGAGGTATGTTACTGCGCTACACATTACTACTAGGAGATCTGCAGAATAACAGACTGAGCGAGGTATGATACTGCACTACACATTACTACTAGGAGATCTGCAGAATAACAGACTGAGCGAGGTATGATACTGCGCTACACATTACTACTAGGAGATCTGCAGAATAACAGACTGAGCGAGGTATGATACTGCGCTACACATTACTACTAGGAGATCTGCAGAATAACAGACTGAGCGAGGTATGATACTGCGCTACACATTACTACTAGGAGATCTGGGGAGTCACAGACTGAGCGAGGTATGTTACTGCGCTACACATTACTACTAGGAGATCTGGGGAGTCACAGACTGAGCGAGGTATGTTACTGCGCTACACATTACTACTAGGAGATCTGGGGAGTCACAGACTGAGCGAGGTATGATACTGCACTACACATTACTACTAGGAGATCTGCAGAATAACAGACTGAGCGAGGTATGATACTGCACTACACATTACTACTAGGAGATCTGGGGAGTCACAGACTGAGCGAGGTATGTTACTGCGCTACACATTACTACTAGGAGATCTGGGGAGTCACAGACTGAGCGAGGTATGATACTGCACTACACATTACTACTAGGAGATCTGGGGAGTCACAGACTGAGCGAGGTATGATACTGCACTACACATTACTACTAGGAGATCTGCAGAATAACAGGCTGAGCGAGGTATGATACTGCACTACACATTACTACTAGGAGATCTGGGGAGTCACAGACTGAGCGAGGTATGATGCTGCACTACACATTACTACTAGGAGATCTGCAGAATAACAGACTGAGCGAGGTATGATACTGCGCTACACATTACTACTAGGAGATCTGCAGAATAACAGACTGAGCGAGGTATGATACTGCGCTACACATTACTACTAGGAGATCTGGGGAGTCACAGACTGAGCGAGGTATGTTACTGCGCTACACATTACTACTAGGAGATCTGGGGAGTCACAGACTGAGCGAGGTATGTTACTGCGCTACACATTACTACTAGGAGATCTGGGGAGTCACAGACTGAGCGAGGTATGATACTGCACTACACATTACTACTAGGAGATCTGCAGAATAACAGACTGAGCGAGGTATGATACTGCACTACACATTACTACTAGGAGATCTGGGGAGTCACAGACTGAGCGAGGTATGTTACTGCGCTACACATTACTACTAGGAGATCTGGGGAGTCACAGACTGAGCGAGGTATGATACTGCACTACACATTACTACTAGGAGATCTGGGGAGTCACAGACTGAGCGAGGTATGATACTGCACTACACATTACTACTAGGAGATCTGCAGAATAACAGGCTGAGCGAGGTATGATACTGCACTACACATTACTACTAGGAGATCTGGGGAGTCACAGACTGAGCGAGGTATGATGCTGCACTACACATTACTACTAGGAGATCTGCAGAATAACAGACTGAGCGAGGTATGATACTGCACTACACATTACTACTAGGAGATCTGCAGAATAACAGACTGAGCGAGGTATGATACTGCACTACACATTACTACTAGGAGATCTGCAGAATAACAGACTGAGCGAGGTATGATACTGCGCTACACATTACTACTAGGAGATCTGCAGAATAACAGACTGAGCGAGGTATGATACTGCGCTACACATTACTACTAGGAGATCTGGGGAGTCACAGACTGAGCGAGGTATGATACTGCACTACACATTACTACTAGGAGATCTGCAGAATAACAGACTGAGCGAGGTATGATACTGCACTACACATTACTACTAGGAGATCTGGGGAGTCACAGACTGAGCGAGGTATGTTACTGCGCTACACATTACTACTAGGAGATCTGGGGAGTCACAGACTGAGCGAGGTATGTTACTGCGCTACACATTACTACTAGGAGATCTGGGGAGTCACAGACTGAGCGAGGTATGATACTGCACTACACATTACTACTAGGAGATCTGCAGAATAACAGACTGAGCGAGGTATGATACTGCACTACACATTACTACTAGGAGATCTGGGGAGTCACAGACTGAGCGAGGTATGTTACTGCGCTACACATTACTACTAGGAGATCTGGGGAGTCACAGACTGAGCGAGGTATGATACTGCACTACACATTACTACTAGGAGATCTGGGGAGTCACAGACTGAGCGAGGTATGATACTGCACTACACATTACTACTAGGAGATCTGCAGAATAACAGACTGAGCGAGGTATGATTCTGCACTACACATTACTACTAGGAGATCTGCAGAATAACAGACTGAGCGAGGTATGATACTGCACTACACATTACTACTAGGAGATCTGCAGAATAACAGACTGAGCGAGGTATGATACTGCACTACACATTACTACTAGGAGATCTGCAGAATAACAGACTGAGCGAGGTATGATACTGCACTACACATTACTACTAGGAGATCTGCAGAATAACAGACTGAGCGAGGTATGATACTGCACTACACATTACTACTAGGAGATCTGCAGAATAACAGACTGAGCGAGGTATGATACTGCACTACACATTACTACTAGGAGATCTGCAGAATAACAGACTGAGCGAGGTATGATGCTGCACTACACATTACTACTAGGAGATCTGCAGAATAACAGACTGAGTGAGGTATGATACTGCACTATACATTACTACTAGGAGATCTGCAGAATAACAGGCTGAGCGAGGTATGATACTGCACTACACATTACTACTAGGAGATCTGCAGAATAACAGACTGAGCGAGGTATGTTACTACACTACACATTACTACTAGGAGATCTGCAGAATAACAGACTGAGCGAGGTATGATACTGCACTACACATTACTACTAGGAGATCTGCAGAATAACAGACTGAGCGAGGTATGATACTGCACTACACATTACTACTAGGAGATCTGGGGAGTCACAGACTGAGCGAGGTATGATACTGCACTACACATTACTACTAGGAGATCTGCAGAATAACAGACTGAGCGAGGTATGATACTGCACTACACATTACTACTAGGAGATCTGCAGAATAACAGACTGAGCGAGGTATGATACTGCACTACACATTACTACTAGGAGATCTGGGGAGTCACAGACTGAGCGAGGTATGATACTGCACTACACATTACTACTAGGAGATCTGCAGAATAACAGGCTGAGCGAGGTATGATACTGCACTACACATTACTACTAGGAGATCTGGGGAGTCACAGACTGAGCGAGGTATGATGCTGCACTACACATTACTACTAGGAGATCTGCAGAATAACAGACTGAGCGAGGTATGATACTGCACTACACATTACTACTAGGAGATCTGCAGAATAACAGACTGAGCGAGGTATGATACTGCACTACACATTACTACTAGGAGATCTGCAGAATAACAGACTGAGCGAGGTATGATACTGCACTAATTACTACTAGGAGATCTGGGGAGTCGCAGACTGAGCGAGGTATGTTACTGCACTACACATTACTACTAGGAGATCTGCAGAATAACAGACTGAGCGAGGTATGATACTGCACTACACATTACTACTAGGAGATCTGGGGAGTCACAGACTGAGCGAGGTATGATACTGCACTACACATTACTACTAGGAGATCTGGGGAGTCACAGACTGAGCGAGGTATGACACTGCGCTACACATTACTACTAGGAGATCTGGGGAGTCACAGACTGAGCGAGGTATGATACTGCACTACACATTACTACTAGGAGATCTGGGGAGTCACAGACTGAGCGAGGTATGATACTGCACTACACATTACTACTAGGAGATCTGGGGAGTCACAGACTGAGCGAGGTATCATACTGCGCTACACATTACTACTAGGAGATCTGCAGAATAACAGACTGAGCGAGGTATGATACTGCACTACACATTACTACTAGGAGATCTGCAGAATAACAGACTGAGCGAGGTATGATACTGCACTACACATTACTACTAGGAGATCTGGGGAGTCACAGACTGAGCGAGGTATGATACTGCACTACACATTACTACTAGGAGATCTGGGGAGTCACAGACTGAGCGAGGTATGATACTGCGCTACACATTACTACTAGGAGATCTGCAGAATAACAGACTGAGCGAGGTATGATGCTGCACTACACATTACTACTAGGAGATCTGCAGAATAACAGACTGAGCGAGGTATGATACTGCACTACACATTACTACTAGGAGATCTGGGGAGTCACAGACTGAGCGAGGTATGATACTGCACTACACATTACTACTAGGAGATCTGGGGAGTCACAGACTGAGCGAGGTATGTTACTGCGCTACACATTACTACTAGGAGATCTGGGGAGTCACAGACTGAGCGAGGTATGATACTGCACTACACATTACTACTAGGAGATCTGGGGAGTCACAGACTGAGCGAGGTATGATACTGCACTACACATTACTACTAGGAGATCTGGGGAGTCACAGACTGAGCGAGGTATCATACTGCGCTACACATTACTACTAGGAGATCTGCAGAATAACAGACTGAGCGAGGTATGATACTGCACTACACATTACTACTAGGAGATCTGCAGAATAACAGACTGAGCGAGGTATGATACTGCACTACACATTACTACTAGGAGATCTGCAGAATAACAGGCTGAGCGAGGTATGATACTGCACTACACATTACTACTAGGAGATCTGGGGAGTCACAGACTGAGCGAGGTATGATGCTGCACTACACATTACTACTAGGAGATCTGCAGAATAACAGACTGAGCGAGGTATGATACTGCACTACACAATACTACTAGGAGATCTGGGGAGTCACAGACTGAGCGAGGTATGATACTGCACTACACATTACTACTAGGAGATCTGCAGAATAACTGACTGAGCGAGGTATGATACTGCACTACACAATACTACTAGGAGATCTGGGGAGTCACAGACTGAGCGAGGTATGATACTGCACTACACATTACTACTAGGAGATCTGCAGAATAACAGACTGAGCGAGGTATGATACTGCGCTACACATTACTACTAGGAGATCTGGGGAGTCACAGACTGAGCGAGGTATGATACTGCGCTACACATTACTACTAGGAGATCTGGGGAGTCACAGACTGAGCGAGGTATGTTACTGCGCTACACATTACTACTAGGAGATCTGGGAAGTCACAGACTGAGCGAGGTATCATACTGCGCTACACATTACTACTAGGAGATCTGCAGAATAACAGACTGAGCGAGGTATGATACTGCACTACACATTACTACTAGGAGATCTGGGGAGTCACAGACTGAGCGAGGTATGATACTGCACTACACATTACTACTAGGAGATCTGGGGAGTCACAGACTGAGCGAGGTATGATACTGCACTACACATTACTACTAGGAGATCTGCAGAATAACAGACTGAGCGAGGTATGATACTGCACTACACATTACTACTAGGAGATCTGCAGAATAACAGACTGAGCGAGGTATGATACTGCACTACACATTACTACTAGGAGATCTGGGGAGTCACAGACTGAGCGAGGTATGATGCTGCACTACACATTACTACTAGGAGATCTGCAGAATAACAGACTGAGCGAGGTATGATACTGCACTACACATTACTACTAGGAGATCTGCAGAATAACAGGCTGAGCGAGGTATGATACTGCGCTACACATTACTACTAGGAGATCTGCAGAATAACAGACTGAGCGAGGTATGATACTGTACTACACATTACTACTAGGAGATCTGCAGAATAACAGACTGAGCGAGGTATGATACTGCACTACACATTACTACTAGGAGATCTGCAGAATAACAGACTGAGCGAGGTATGATACTGCACTACACATTACTACTAGGAGATCTGCAGAATAACAGACTGAGCGAGGTATGATACTGCGCTACACATTACTACTAGGAGATCTGCAGAATAACAGACTGAGCGAGGTATGATACTGCACTACACATTACTACTAGGAGATCTGCAGAATAACAGACTGAGCGAGGTATGATACTGCACTACACATTACTACTAGGAGATCTGCAGAATAACAGACTGAGCGAGGTATGATACTGCACTACACATTACTACTAGGAGATCTGGGGAGTCACAGACTGAGCGAGGTATGATGCTGCACTACACATTACTACTAGGAGATCTGCAGAATAACAGACTGAGCGAGGTATGATACTGCACTACACATTACTACTAGGAGATCTGCAGAATAACAGGCTGAGCGAGGTATGATACTGCGCTACACATTACTACTAGGAGATCTGCAGAATAACAGACTGAGCGAGGTATGATACTGTACTACACATTACTACTAGGAGATCTGCAGAATAACAGACTGAGCGAGGTATGATACTGCACTACACATTACTACTAGGAGATCTGCAGAATAACAGACTGAGCGAGGTATGATACTGCACTACACATTACTACTAGGAGATCTGCAGAATAACAGACTGAGCGAGGTATGATACTGCGCTACACATTACTACTAGGAGATCTGCAGAATAACAGACTGAGCGAGGTATGATACTGCACTACACATTACTACTAGGAGATCTGCAGAATAACAGACTGAGCGAGGTATGATACTGCACTACACATTACTACTAGGAGATCTGCAGAATAACAGACTGAGCGAGGTATGATACTGCGCTACACATTACTACTAGGAGATCTGCAGAATAACAGACTGAGCGAGGTATGATACTGCACTACACATTACTACTAGGAGATCTGCAGAATAACAGACTGAGCGAGGTATGATACTGCACTACACATTACTACTAGGAGATCTGCAGAATAACAGACTGAGCGAGGTATGATACTGCACTACACATTACTACTAGGAGATCTGGGGAGTCACAGACTGAGCGATGTATTATACTACACTTCACTGTATGACGCTGCTGCCTCCTTAGTGTAACGCTGTGTGACGCTGCTGCCTCCTTAGTGTAACGCTATATGACGCTGCTGCCTCCTTAGTGTAACGCTGTATGACGCTGCTGCCTCCTTAGTGTAACGCTGTATGACGCTGCTGCCTCCTTAGTGTAACGCTGTATGACGCTGCTGCCTCCTTAGTGTAACGCTGTATGACGCTGCTGCCTCCTTAGTGTAACGCTGTATGACGCTGCTGCCTCCTTAGTGTAACGCTGTATGACGCTGCTGCCTCCTTAGTGTAACGCTGTGTGACGCTGCTGCCTCCTTAGTGTAACGCTATATGACGCTGCTGCCTCCTTAGTGTAACGCTGTATGACGCTGCTGCCTCCTTAGTGTAACGCTGTATGACGCTGCTGCCTCCTTAGTGTAACGCTGTATGACGCTGCTGCCTCCTTAGTGTAACGCTGTATGACGCTGCTGCCTCCTTAGTGTAACGCTGTATGACGCTGCTGCCTCCTTAGTGTAACGCTGTATGACGCTGCTGCCTCCTTAGTGTAACGCTGTATGACGCTGCTGCCTCCTTAGTGTGACGCTGTATGACGCTGCTGCCTCCTTAGTGTAACGCTGTATGACGCTGCTGCCTCCTTAGTGTAACGCTGTATGACGCTGCTGCCTCCTTAGTGTAACGCTGTATGACGCTGCTGCCTCCTTAGTGTAACGCTGTATGACGCTGCTGCCTCCTTAGTGTAACGCTGTATGACGCTGCTGCCTCCTTAGTATGACGCTGCTGCCTCCTTAGTGTAACGCTGTATGACGCTGCTGCCTCCTTAGTGTGACGCTGTATGACGCTGCTGCCTCCTTAGTGTAACGCTGTATGACGCTGCTGCCTCCTTAGTGTAACGCTGTATGACGCTACTGCCTCCTTAGTGTAACGCTGTATGACGCTGCTGCCTCCTTAGTGTAACGCTGTATGACGCTGCTGCCTCCTTAGTGTAACGCTGTATGACGCTGCTGCCTCCTTAGTGTAACGCTGTGTGACGCTGCTGCCTCTTTAGTGTAACGCTGTATGACGCTGCCGCTTCCTTAGTGTAACGCTGTATGACGCTGCTGCCTCCTTAGTGTAACGCTGTATGACGCTGCTGCCTCCTTAGTGTAACGCTGTATGACTCTGCTGCCTCCTTAGTGTAATGCTGTATGACGCTGCTGCCTCCTTAGTGTAATGCTGTATGACGCTGCTGCCTCCTTAGTGTAAAGCTTTATGACGCTGCTGCCTCCTTAGTGTAACACTGTATGACGCTGCTGCCTCCTTAGTGTAACGCTGTATGACGCTGCTGCCTCCTTAGTGTAATGCTGTATGACGCTGCTGCCTCCTTAGTGTAACGCTGTATGACGCTGCTGCCTCCTTAGTATGACGCTGCTGCCTCCTTAGTGTAACGCTGTATGACGCTGCTGCCTCCTTAGTGTAACGCTGTATGACGCTGCTGCCTCCTTAGTGTAATGCTGTATGACGCTGCTGCCTCCTTAGTGTAACGCTGTATGACGCTGCTGCCTCCTTAGTGTAACGCTGTATGACGCTGCTGCCTCCTTAGTGTAACGCTATAGGACGCTGCTGCCTCCTTAGTGTGACGCTGTGTGACGCTGCTGCCTCCTTAGTGTAACGCTGTATGACGCTGCTGCCTCCTTAGTGTAACGCTGTATGACGCTGCTGCCTCCTTAGTGTAACGCTGTATGACGCTGCTGCCTCCTTAGTGTAACGCTGTGTGACGCTGCTGCCTCTTTAGTGTAATGCTGTATGACGCTGCTGCCTCCTTAGTGTAACGCTGTATGACGCTGCTGCCTCCTTAGTGTAACGCTGTATGACGCTGCTGCCTCCTTAGTGTAACGCTGTATGACGCTGCTGCCTCCTTAGTGTAACGCTGTATGACGCTGCTGCCTCCTTAGTGTAACGCTGTGTGACGCTGCTGCCTCTTTAGTGTAACGCTGTATGACGCTGCTGCCTCCTTAGTGTAACGCTGTGTGACGCTGCTGCCTCCTTAGTGTAACGCTGTATGACGCTGCTGCCTCCTTAGTGTAACGCTGTATGACGCTGCTGCCTCCTTAGTGTAACGCTGTATGACGCTGCTGCCTCCTTAGTGTAACGCTGTGTGACGCTGCTGCCTCTTTAGTGTAATGCTGTATGACGCTGCTGCCTCCTTAGTGTAACGCTGTGTGACGCTGCTGCCTCCTTAGTGTAACGCTGTATGACGCTGCTGCCTCCTTAGTGTAACGCTGTATGACACTGCTGCCTCCTTAGTGTAACGCTGTGTGACTCTGCTGCCTCCTTAGTGTAACGCTGTATGACGCTGCTGCCTCCTTAGTGTAACGCTGTATGACGCTGCTGCCTGCTTAGTGTAATGCTGTATGACGCTGCTGCCTCCTTAGTGTAACGCTGTATGACGCTGCTGCCTCCTTAGTGTGACGCTGTATGACGCTGCTGCCTCCTTAGTGTAACGCTGTATGACGCTGCTGCCTCCTTAGTGTAACGCTGTATGACGCTGCTGCCTCCTTAGTGTAACGCTGTATGACGCTGCTGCCTCCTTAGTGTAACGCTGTATGACGCTGCTGCCTCCTTAGTGTGACGCTGTATGACGCTGCTGCCTCCTTAGTGTAACGCTGTATGACGCTGCTGCCTCCTTAGTGTAACGCTGTATGACGCTGCTGCCTCCTTAGTGTAACGCTGTATGACGCTGCTGCCTCCTTAGTGTAACGCTGTTGCCTCCTTAGTGTAACGCTGTATGACGCTGCTGCCTCCTTAGTGTGACGCTGTATGACGCTGCTGCCTCCTTAGTGTAACGCTGTATGACGCTGCTGCCTCCTTAGTGTAATGCTGTATGACGCTGCTGCCTCCTTAGTGTAACGCTGTATGACGCTGCTGCCTCCTTAGTGTAACGCTGTGTGACGCTGCTGCCTCTTTAGTGTAATGCTGTATGACGCTGCTGCCTCCTTAGTGTAACGCTATATGACGCTGCTGCCTCCTTAGTGTAACGCTGTATGACGCTGCTGCCTCCTTAGTGTAACGCTGTATGACGCTGCTGCCTCCTTAGTGTAACGCTGTGTGACGCTGCTGCCTCTTTAGTGTAATGCTGTATGACGCTGCTGCCTCCTTAGTGTAACGCTGTATGACGCTGCTGCCTCCTTAGTGTAACGCTGTATGACGCTGCTGCCTCCTTAGTGTAACGCTGTATGACGCTGCTGCCTCCTTAGTGTAACGCTGTATGACGCTGCTGCCTCCTTAGTGTAACGCTGTATGACGCTGCTGCCTCCTTAGTGTGACGCTGTATGACGCTGCTGCCTCCTTAGTGTAACGCTGTGTGACGCTGCTGCCTCCTTAGTGTAACGCTGTATGACGCTGCTGCCTCCTTAGTGTAACGCTGTATGACGCTGCTGCCTCCTTAGTGTAACGCTGTATGACGCTGCTGCCTCCTTAGTGTAACGCTGTATGAAGCTGCTGCCTCCTTAGTGTAACGCTGTATGACGCTGCTGCCTCCTTAGTGTGACGCTGTATGACGCTGCTGCCTCCTTAGTGTAACGCTGTGTGACGCTGCTGCCTCCTTAGTGTAACGCTGTATGACGCTGCTGCCTCCTTAGTGTAACGCTGTATGACGCTGCTGCCTCCTTAGTGTAACGCTGTATGACGCTGCTGCCTCCTTAGTGTAACGCTGTATGACGCTGCTGCCTCCTTAGTGTAACGCTGTATGACGCTGCTGCCTCCTTAGTGTAACGCTGTATGACGCTGCTGCCTCCTTAGTGTAACGCTGTATGACGCTGCTGCCTCCTTAGTGTGACGCTGTATGACGCTGCTGCCTCCTTAGTGTAACGCTGTGTGACGCTGCTGCCTCCTTAGTGTAACGCTGTATGACGCTGCTGCCTCCTTAGTGTAACGCTGTATGACGCTGCTACCTCCTTAGTGTAACGCTGTATGACGCTGCTGCCTCCTTAGTGTAACGCTGTATGACGCTGCTGCCTCCTTAGTGTGACGCTGTATGACGCTGCTGCCTCCTTAGTGTAACGCTGTGTGACGCTGCTGCCTCCTTAGTGTAACGCTGTATGACGCTGCTGCCTCCTTAGTGTAACGCTGTATGACGCTGCTGCCTCCTTAGTGTAACGCTGTATGACGCTGCTGCCTCCTTAGTGTAACGCTGTATGACGCTGCTGCCTCCTTAGTGTGACGCTGTATGACGCTGCTGCCTCCTTAGTGTAACGCTGTGTGACGCTGCTGCCTCCTTAGTGTAACGCTATATGACGCTGCTGCCTCCTTAGTGTGACGCTGTATGACGCTGCTGCCTCCTTAGTGTAACGCTGTATGACGCTGCTGCCTCCTTAGTGTAACGCTGTATGACGCTGCTGCCTCCTTAGTGTAACGCTGTATGACGCTGCTGCCTCCTTAGTGTAACGCTGTATGACGCTGCTGCCTCCTTAGTGTGACGCTGCTGCCTCCTTAGTGTAACGCTGTGTGACGCTGCTGCCTCCTTAGTGTAACGCTGTATGACGCTGCTGCCTCCTTAGTGTAACGCTGTTGCCTCCTTAGTGTAACGCTGTATGACGCTGCTGCCTCCTTAGTGTAACGCTGTATGACGCTGCTGCCTCCTTAGTGTAACGCTGTATGACGCTGCTGCCTCCTTAGTGTAACGCTGTTGCCTCCTTAGTGTAACGCTGTATGACGCTGCTGCCTCCTTAGTGTGACGCTGTATGACGCTGCTGCCTCCTTAGTGTAACGCTGTATGACGCTGCTGCCTCCTTAGTGTAACGCTGTATGACGCTGCTGCCTCCTTAGTGTAACGCTGTATGACGCTGCTGCCTCCTTAGTGTAACGCTGTGTGACGCTGCTGCCTCCTTAGTGTAACGCTGTATGACGCTGCTGCCTCCTTAGTGTAACGCTGTATGACGCTGCTGCCTCTTTAGTGTAACGCTGTATGACGCTGCTGCCTCCTTAGTGTAACGCTGTATGACGCTGCTGCCTCTTTAGTGTAACGCTGTATGACGCTGCTGCCTCTTTAGTGTAACGCTGTATGACGCTGCTGCCTCTTTAGTGTAACGCTGTATGACGCTGCTGCCTCTTTAGTGTAACGCTGTATGACGCTGCTGTTTCTGTCTGTAGGTGGCCTGGCAGGGGACTGGAGGGAATGAAAAATTCTTCTTTGAAAATGAGAATGTAAGTCTTACTGAATATATTGCCTTCTTACAATGTGAAAGCTGGTGCGCCCCCTCCCTCTGTGTCCTGTCACCCTGCTCCCCCCCCTATTTGTCCTTTCACTCTGCTCCCCCCTCCCCCCTCTGTGTTCCGTCACCTTGCTCCCCCCCTCTGTGTCCCGTCACCCTGCTCCCCCTCTCTCTGTCCTTTCTCCCTGCCCCCCCCCCCCCCCCATCCCCCTCGTGCCCCGTCACTCTGCTTCTTCCACTGCCGAAGGACAGTCACTCATCTATGGAGAGTATCTGCTTTTGCTGACATGCTGTTTGTCTGTGGCAGGTCTGCATGATCTTCAATGCTGGTGAGCTGACGCTGGTGGAGTACGGCAGTAATGAGATACTGGGCACTGTCCGCACAGAGTTCATGAACCCGCATCTTGTCAGGTATGTCAGCCATAGGTGTAGCTTCAGTACAGTGTTGTCTAGGACGTGAGCCGCCTGTATTCCTGGGCTCCTCAGGCTGTATGCTATACTACGTGTGCCAAATAAGGAGCCTCGTGTCTAATGAGGCACCACTGCTGTCACACTGTAGCTGTCACTTTCCCGTATGCTGTCACTTTGTATCATTGTGTAATGTATTCTATATACGGTAGAGCAGAGGAAATACTCCGTCACACACAGTAACTGCTACACACTGGCTTTGGCCTGTCTTTGTATGTTACATGTATGTGTCTGTTTATACATGTATGTGACTGCCACACTGTCCTCCACTATTACTGATTCCATTAAGCCTGCTGTCACTCACCCATCAGACACCTGACAACGCCCCATGTGTAGGAGAGCAGGCACTTTACCTCTGGGTGTTGCTGTGGCTGCTGCAGCACCTCTTGCCTGGTTCCTCTTGTCAGCATACTTTGGCTCAGGGCAACGGTATCGGGCAGAGCTACAGACACTGGATTCAGCACTGGCCATGCCGAGCAGTGGGTGAGAGCGTTAGCTCTGTGGGTCACAGGGTACAGAAGGTGATACAGAGTGATGTGTATTGCTTATATGAGGACTGCAGGTGGAGGCTGAGAGATTGGGCCTGTGCTGTACGGCTGCCGCACTCCATTCTCCTGTAAGGGATGGTGGATATGGAGACCATCCTGCAAGTGGAGGCTGAGAGATGGGGCCTGTGCTGTACGGCTGCCGCACTCCATTCTCCTGTAAGGGATGGTGGATATGGAGGCCATCCTGCAGATGGAGGCTGAGAGAAAGGTAGATACAGAGACCATCCTGCAAATGAAAGCTGAGAGAAAGGTAGATACGTAGACCAACCTGCAGATGAAAGCCGAGAGAAAGGTAGATACGTAGACCAACCTGCAGATGAAAGCCGAGAGAAAGGTGGATACGGAGACCATCCTGCATATTAAGGCTGAGAGAAAAGTAGATACGGAGACCATCCTGCAGATGAAGGCTGAGAGAAAGGTGGATACGGAGACCATCCTGCAGATGAAGGCTGAGAGAGAGGTGGATATGGAGACCATCCTGCAGATGAAGGCTGAGAGAAAGGTGGATACGGAGACCATCCTGCAGATGAAGGCTGAGAGAAAGGTAGATACGTAGACCAACCTGCAGATGAAAGCCGAGAGAAAGGTGGATACGGAGACTATCCTGCATATTAAGGCTGAGAGAAAGGTGGATACTGAGACCATCCTGTAGATGGAGACTGAGAGAAAGGTGGATACAGAGACCATCCTGCGTATGAAGGCTGAGCGAAAGGTGGATACTGTCCTGTAGATGAAGCCTGAGAGATGGGTCCTGTGCTGTACGGCTACCGCACTCCATCCTCCTGTAAGGGAAGGTGGATATGGAGACCACCCTGCAAGTGGAGGCTGAGAGATGGGGCCTGTGCTGTACGGCTGCTGCACTCCATTCTCCTGTAAGGGAAGGTGGATATGGAGGCCATCCAGCAGGTGGAGGCTGAGAGATGGGGCCTGTGCTGTATGGCTGCTGCGCTCCATTCTCCTGTAAGGGAAGCTGGATATGGAGGCCATCCTGCAAGTGGAGGCTGAGAGATTGGGCCTGTGCTGTACGGCTGCTGCACTCCATTCTCCTGTAAGGGAAGGTGGATATGGAGGCCATCCAGCAGGTGGAGGCTGAGAGATGGGGCCTGTGCTGTATGGCTGCTGCGCTCCATTCTCCTGTAAGGGAAGGTGGATATGGAGACCATCCTGCAGGTGGAGGCTGAGAGATCGGGCCTGTGCTGTACAGCTGCTGCACTCCATTCTCCTGTAAGGGAAGGTGGATATGGAGGCCATCCAGCAGGTGGAGGCTGAGAGATGGGGCCTGTGCTGTATGGCTGCTGCGCTCCATTCTCCTGTAAGGGAAGCTGGATATGGAGGCCATCCTGCAAGTGGAGGCTGAGAGATGGGGCCTGTGCTGTACGGCTGCCACACTCCATTCTCCTGTAAGGGATGGTGGATATGGAGACCAACCTGCAGGTGGAGGCTGAGAGATGGGGCCTGTGCTGTACGGCTGCCGCACTCCATTCTCCTGTAAGGGATGGTGGATATGGAAACCATCCTGCAAGTGGAGGCTGAGAGATGGGGCCTGTGCTGTACGGCTGCCACACTCCATTCTCCTGTAAGGGAAGGGGGATATGGAGACCATCCTGCAAGTGGAGGCTGAGAGATGGGGCCGTTGCTGTACGGCTGCTGCACTCCATTCTCCTGTAAGGGATGGTGGATATGGAGACCAACCTGCAGGTGGAGGCAGAGAGATTGGGCCTGTGCTGTACGGCTGCCGCACTCCATTTTCCTGTAAGGGAAGGTGGATATGGAGACCATCCTGCAGGTGGAGGCTGAGAGATGGGGCCGTTGCTGTACGGCTGCTGCACTCCATTCTCCTGTAAGGGAAGGTGGATATGGAGACCAACCTGCAAGTGGAGGCTGAGAGATGTGCCTGTGCTGTACGGCTGCCGCACTCCATTTTCCTGTAAGGGAAGGTGGATATGGAGACCATCCTGCAGGTGGAGGCTGAGAGATGGGGCCTGTGCTGTACGGCTTCCGCACTCCATCCTCCTGTAAGGGAAGGTGGATATGGAGACCACCCTGCAAGTGGAGGCTGAGAGATGGGGCCTGTGCTGTACGGCTGCTGCACTCCATTCTCCTGTAAGGGAAGGTGGATAATGGAGACCATCCTGCAGGTGGAGACTGAGAGATCGGGCTTGTGCTGTACAGCTGCTGCACTCCATTCTCCTGTAAGGGAAGGTGGATATGGAGACCATCCTGCAGGTGGAGGCTGAGAGATGGGGCCTGTGCTGTACGGCTGCTGCACTCCATTTTCCTGTAAGGGAAGGTGGATATGGAGGCCATCCAGCAGGTGGAGGCTGAGAGATGGGGCCTGTGCTGTATGGCTGCTGCGCTCCATTCTCCTGTAAGGGAAGCTGGATATGGAGACCATCCTGCAGGTGGAGGCTGAGAGATGGGGCCTGTGCTGTACGGCTGCCGCACTCCATTCTCCTGTAAGGGATGGTGGATATGGAAACCATCCTGCAAGTGGAGGCTGAGAGATGGGGCCTGTGCTGTACAGCTGCTGCACTCCATTCTCCTGTAAGGGAAGGTGGATATGGAGACCATCCTGCAGGTGGAGGCTGAGAGATCGGGCCTGTGCTGTACAGCTGCTGCACTCCATTCTCCTGTAAGGGAAGGTGGATATGGAGGCCATCCAGCAGGTGGAGGCTGAGAGATGGGGCCTGTGCTGTATGGCTGCTGCGCTCCATTCTCCTGTAAGGGAAGCTGGATATGGAGGCCATCCTGCAAGTGGAGGCTGAGAGATGGGGCCTGTGCTGTACGGCTGCCACACTCCATTCTCCTGTAAGGGATGGTGGATATGGAGACCAACCTGCAGGTGGAGGCTGAGAGATGGGGCCTGTGCTGTACGGCTGCCGCACTCCATTCTCCTGTAAGGGATGGTGGATATGGAAACCATCCTGCAAGTGGAGGCTGAGAGATGGGGCCTGTGCTGTACGGCTGCCACACTCCATTCTCCTGTAAGGGATGGTGGATATGGAGACCAACCTGCAGGTGGAGGCTGAGAGATGGGGCCTGTGCTGTACGGCTGCTGCACTCAATTCTCCTGTAAGGGAAGGTGGATATGGAGACCATCCTGCAGGTGGAGGCTGAGAGATCGGGCCTGTGCTGTACAGCTGCTGCACTCCATTCTCCTGTAAGGGAAGGTGGATATGGAGGCCATCCAGCAGGTGGAGGCTGAGAGATGGGGCCTGTGCTGTATGGCTGCTGCGCTCCATTCTCCTGTAAGGGAAGCTGGATATGGAGGCCATCCTGCAAGTGGAGGCTGAGAGATGGGGCCTGTGCTGTACGGCTGCCACACTCCATTCTCCTGTAAGGGATGGTGGATATGGAGACCAACCTGCAGGTGGAGGCTGAGAGATGGGGCCTGTGCTGTACGGCTGCCGCACTCCATTCTCCTGTAAGGGAAGGTGGATATGGAAACCATCCTGCAAGTGGAGGCTGAGAGATGGGGCCTGTGCTGTACGGCTGCCACACTCCATTCTCCTGTAAGGGATGGTGGATATGGAGACCAACCTGCAGGTGGAGGCTGAGAGATGGGGCCTGTGCTGTACGGCTGCTGCACTCCATTCTCCTGTAAGGGAAGGTGGATATGGAGACCATCCTGCAGGTGGAGGCTGAGAGATGGGGCCTGTGCTGTACGGCTGCCACACTCCATTCTCCTGTAAGGGAAGGGGGATATGGAGACCATCCTGCAAGTGGAGGCTGAGAGATGGGGCCTGTGCTGTACGGCTGCCGCACTCCATTTTCCTGTAAGGGAAGGTGGATATGGAGACCATCCTGCAGGTGGAGGCTGAGAGATAAGGCCGTTGCTGTACGGCTGCTGCACTCCATTCTCCTGTAAGGGAAGGTGGATATGGAGACCATCCTGCAGGTGGAGGCTGAGAGATGGGGCCGTTGCTGTACGGCTGCTGCACTCCATTCTCCTGTAATGGAAGGTGGATATGGAGACCAACCTGCAGGTGGAGGCAGAGAGATTGGGCCTGTGCTGTACGGCTGCCGCACTCCATTCTCCTGTAAGGGAAGGTGGATATGGAGACCATCCTGCAGGTGGAGGCTGAGAGATGGGGCCGTTGCTGTACGGCTGCTGCACTCCATTCTCCTGTAAGGGATGGTGGATATGGAGACCAACCTGCAGGTGGAGGCTGAGAGATTGGGCCTGTGCTGTACGGCTGCCGCACTCCATTCTCCTGTAAGGGAAGGTGGATATGGAGACCATCCTGCAGGTGGAGGCTGAGAGATGGGGCCTGTGCTGTACGGCTGCCGCACTCCATTCTCCTGTAAGGGAAGGGGGATATGGAGACCATCCTGCAAGTGGAGGCTGAGAGATGTGCCTGTGCTGTACGGCTGCCGCACTCCATTTTCCTGTAAGGGAAGGTGGATATGGAGACCATCCTGCAGGTGGAGGCTGAGAGATGGGGCCTGTGCTGTACGGCTTCCGCACTCCATCCTCCTGTAAGGGATGGTGGATATGGAGACCAACCTGCAGGTGGAGGCTGAGAGATGGGGCCTGTGCTGTACGGCTGCTGCACTCCATTCTCCTGTAAGGGAAGGTGGATAATGGAGACCATCCTGCAGGTGGAGACTGAGAGATCGGGCCTGTGCTGTACAGCTGCTGCACTCCATTCTCCTGTAAGGGAAGGTGGATATGGAGACCATCCTGCAGGTGGAGGCTGAGAGATGGGGCCTGTGCTGTACGGCTGCTGCACTCCATTTTCCTGTAAGGGAAGGTGGATATGGAGGCCATCCAGCAGGTGGAGGCTGAGAGATGGGGCCTGTGCTGTATGGCTGCTGCGCTCCATTCTCCTGTAAGGGAAGCTGGATATGGAGACCATCCTGCAGGTGGAGGCTGAGAGATGGGGCCTGTGCTGTACCGCTGCCGCACTCCATTCTCCTGTAAGGGATGGTGGATATGGAAACCATCCTGCAAGTGGAGGCTGAGAGATGGGGCCTGTGCTGTACGGCTGCCACACTCCATTCTCCTGTAAGGGATGGTGGATATGGAGACCATCCTGCAGGTGGAGGCTGAGAGATGGGGCCTGTGCTGTATGGCTGCTGCGCTCCATTCTCCTGTAAGGAAAGGTGGATATGGAGACCATCCTGCAAGTGGAGGCTGAGAGATGTGCCTGTGCTGTACGGCTGCCGCACTCCATTCTCCTGTAAGGGAAGGTGGATATGGAGACCATCCTGCAGGTGGAGGCTGAGAGATGGGGCCTGTGCTGTACGGCTACCGCACTCCATCCTCCTGTAAGGGAAGGTGGATATGGAGACCACCCTGCAAGTGGAGGCTGAGAGATGGGGCCTGTGCTGTACGGCTGCTGCACTCCATTCTCCTGTAAGGGAAGGTGGATATGGAGGCCATCCTGCAGATGGAGGCTGAGAGAAAGGTAGATACGTAGAGCATCCTGCAAATGAAAGCTGAGAGAAAGGTAGATACGTAGACCAACCTGCAGATGAAAGCCGAGAGAAAGGTGGATATGGAGACTATCCTGCATATTAAGGCTGAGAGAAAGGTAGATACGGAGACCATCCTGCAGATGAAGGCTGAGAGAGAAGTGGATACGGAGACCATCCTGCAGATGAAGGCTGAGAGAAAGGTGGATACGGAGACCATCCTGCAGATGAAGGCTGAGAGAGAGGTGGATATGGAGACCATCCTGCAGATGAAGGCTGAGAGAAAGGTGGATACGGAGACCATCCTGCAGATGAAGGCTGTGAAATGTAGATACGGAGACCATCCTGCAGATGGAGACAGACAGAAGGTACAGTAGATATGGAGACCATCCTGCAGATGAAGGCTGTGAAATGTAGATTCGGAGACCATCCTGCAGATGGAGACTGACAGAAAGGTACAGTAGATATGGAGACCATCCTGCAGATGAAGGCTCAGAGCGAGGTGGATACGGAGACCATCCTGCATATGAAGGCTGAGAGAAAGGTGGATACGGAGACCATCCTGTAGATGGAGCCTGAGAGAAAGGTGGATACAGAGACCATCCTGCGTATGAAGGCTGAGCGAAAGGTGGATACTGTCCTGTAGATGAAGCCTGAGAGATGGGTCCTGTGCTGTACGGCTGCCACACTCCATTCTCCTGTAAGGGAAGGTGGATATAGAGACCATCCTGCAGGTGGAGGCTGAGAGATGGGGCCTGTGCTGTACGGCTGCCGCACTCCATTCTCCTGTAAGGGATGGTGGATATGGAGACCATCCTGCAAGTGGAGGCTGAGAGATGGGGCCTGTGCTGTACGGCTGCCACACTCTATTCTCTTGTAAGGGAAGGTGGATATAGAGACCATCCTGCAGGTGGAGGCTGAGAGATAGGGCCTGTGCTGTATGGCTGCTGCGCTCCATTCTCCTGTAAGGGAAGGTGGATATGGAGACCATCCTGCAGGTGGAGGCTGAGAGATGGGGCCTGTGCTGTACGGCTTCCGCACTCCATCCTCCTGTAAGGGAAGGTGGATATGGAGACCACCCTGCAAGTGGAGGCTGAGAGATGTGCCTGTGCTGTACGGCTGCCGCACTCCATTCTCCTGTAAGGGAAGGTGGATATGGAGACCATCCTGCAGGTGGAGGCTGAGAGATGGGGCCTGTGCTGTACGGCTTCCGCACTCCATCCTCCTGTAAGGGAAGGTGGATATGGAGACCATCCTGCAAGTGGAGGCTGAGAGATGTGCCTGTGCTGTACGGCTTCCGCACTCCATCCTCCTGTAAGGGAAGGTGGATATGGAGACCACCCTGCAAGTGGAGGCTGAGAGATGGGGCCTGTGCTGTACGGCTGCTGCACTCCATTCTCCTGTAAGGGAAGGTGGATATGGAGGCCATCCTGCGGATGGAGGCTGAGAGAAAGGTAGATACGTAGACCATCCTGCAGATGAAAGCTGAGAGAAAGGTACAGTAGATACGGAGACCATCCTGCATATGAAGGCTGAGAGAAAGGTACATACGTAGACCAACCTGCAGATGAAAGCCGAGAGAAAGGTGGATACGGAGACTATCCTGCATGTTAAGGCTGAGAGAAAGGTAGATACGGAGACCATCCTGCAGATGAAGGCTGAGAGAGAGGTGGATACGGAGACCATCCTGCAGATGAAGGCTGAGAGAAAGGTGGATACAGAGACCATCCTGCAGATGAAGGCTGAGAGAGAGGTGGATATGGAGACCATCCTGCAGATGAAGGCTGAGAGAGAGGTGGATATGGAGACCATCCTGCAGATGAAGGCTGAGAGAAAGGTGGATATGGAGACCATCCTGCAGATGGAGACGGACAGAAAGGTACAGTAGATATGGAGACCATCCTGCAGATGAAGGCTGTGAAAGGTAGATACGGAGACCATCCTGCAGATGGAGACGGACAGAAAGGTACAGTAGATATGGAGACCATCCTGCAGATGAAGGCTGTGAAATGTAGATTCGGAGACCATCCTGCAGATGGAGACTGACAGAAAGGTACAGTAGATATGGAGACCATCCTGTAGATGAAGGCTCAGAGCGAGGTGGATACAGAGACCATCCTGCATATGAAGGCTGAGAGAAAGTTGGATACGGAGACCATCCTGTAGATGGAGCCTGAGAGAAAGGTGGATACAGAGACCATCCTGCGTATGAAGGCTGAGCGAAAGGTGGATACTGTCCTGTAGATGAAGCCTGAGAGATGTGTCCTGTGCTGTATGGCTGCCACACTTCATTCCCCCCAGAGACCATCCAGAAATCTGTGTGGGTTCTCCTTCTTATGGGTCCCAAATGGCACATACTGCAGCGCTGCTTTCACAGATCATAGACATGGAAGGTCAGTATTCGGTGATTTCAGCAGAATGAATGTAACACACTAGTCCATCCTCCAGTGTTCCTGTAATGAGATCAGTGTCTCACCCTTTAACGCTGTGCCCAAAACTCAACAGGAATTAGTGACCAGCAAAGAGTTGCTGCAGCAGCTACAGTCTGCCCAGAGGCGTAAGCTGTCCCATGTGCAGGGGCAGCAGTGTCCCCCACCACTAAGGGCACCACATTTGTGCACCGTTTCTCCTCCGAGTCAATGGGTCGCTGGTGGCCAGGCAGTACCAGTGATAACAGGCCTCTCGCTGATGGAGAAGCCCCATACAGCTGAGAGATGGGCCATCCTCTCACACCATCATTCTATAATTACTCCAGTGCACTTTATACTTCAGTTGCCCATCAGAGGTGGTAGAGGATAAGACAGTAGAGCAATGTAACATGCATGGGATAGACATAAGGATCCTTACAAAGAAATAAGGATCAAATAAGTTTTCAGATAAAAATATGGTTAAAAAAAGGGCAGACTAGATGGGCCAAGTGGTTCTTATCTGCTGTCACATTCTAATGCTCAGATAGGAGCAGATACACTGCATATTGCAGATTTATACTCTCCGTCTTTTGTTACATACAGTGCCCGGATCAATGAGAGGAGACAACGTGGTGTAGAAGACAACAAAAAAGTAGCCTATCTAATTGATATGAAGACCATAGCTATAGGTACCCGCTTGATGTTTCACTATACCTTCTGATGTGCCTTGATCTGAGCTATAGGTGCCTACTCTACCATCCAGCATACTTATCGCTACTATAGATGACTAACCTACATTCCAACATACACGTATCTCTACTATAGGTACCTACCCTACCTTCCAACATAAACTTATCGCTACTATAGATGACTAACCTACCTTCCAACATACATTTATCTCTACTATAGATGACTAACCTACCTTCCAACATACACTTATCTCTACTATAGGTGACTAACCTACCTTCCAACATACACTTATCTCTACTATAGGTGCCTAACCTACACAGACACTTATCTCTACTATAGGTGCCTAACCTACCTTCCAACAGACACTTATCTCTACTATAGATGCCTAACCTACCTTCCAACATACACTTATCTCTACTATAGGTGCCTAACCTACACAGACACTTATCTCTACTATAGGTGCCTAACCTACCTTCCAACAGACACTTATCTCTACTATAGATGCCTAACCTACCTTCCAACAGACACTTATCTCTACTATAGGTACCTACCATGCCATCCAACATACACTTATCTCTACTATAGATGCCCACCCTACCATCCAACATACACATATCTCTACTATAGATGTCTACCCTACCATCCAACATACACTTATCTCTACTATATGTACCTAACCTACCATCCAACATACACTTATCTCTACTATATGTACCTAACCTACCATCCAACATACACTTATCTCTACTATATGTACCTAACCTACCATCCAACATACACTTATCTCTACTATATGTACCTAACCTACCATCCAACATACACTTATCTCTACTATAGATGCCTACCCTACCTTCCAACATACACATATCTCTACTATAGATGCCTAATCTACCATCCAACATACACTTATCTCTACTATATATGCCTACCCTACCATCCAACATACACTTATCTCTACTATATATGCCTAATCTACCATCCAACATACACTTATCTCTACTATAGATGCCTACCCTACCATCCAACATACACTTATCTCTACTATATATGCCTACCCTACCATCCAACATACACTTATCTCTACTATAGATGCCTACCCTACCTTCCAACATACATTAATCTCCACTATAGGTACCTACCCTACCTTCCAACATACACTTATCTCTACTATAGATGCCTACCCTACCATCCAACATACACTTATCTCTACTATATGTACCTAACCTACCATCCAACATACACTTATCTCTACTATAGATGCCTACCCTACCTTCCAACATACACATATCTCTACTATAGATGCCTAATCTACCATCCAACATACACTTATCTCTACTATATATGCCTAATCTACCATCCAACATACACTTATCTCTACTATAGATGCCTACCCTACCATCCAACATACACTTATCTCTACTATATATGCCTACCCTACCATCCAACATACACTTATCTCTACTATAGATGCCTACCCTACCTTCCAACATACATTAATCTCCACTATAGGTACCTACCCTACCTTCCAACATACACTTATCTCTACTATAGATGCCTACACTACCATCCAACATACACTTATCTCTACTATAGATGCCTACACTACCATCCAACATACACTTATCTCTACTGTAGATGCCTACCCTACCATCCAACATACACTTATCTCTACTATAGATGCCTACCCTACCATCCAACATACACTTATCTCTACTATAGGTGCCTAATCTACCATCCAACATACACTTCTCTACTATAGATGCCTACCCTACCTTCCAACATACACTTATCTCTACTATAGATGTCTACCCTACCATCCAACATACACTTATCTCTACTATAGATGTCTACCCTACCATCCAACATACACTTATCTCTACTATAGATGCCTACCCTACCTTCCAACATACACTTATCTCTACTATAGATGTATACCCTACCATCCAACATGCACTTATCTCTACTATAAATGTTTACCCTACCATCCAACATACACTTATCTCTACTATAGATGTCTACCCTACCTTCCAACATACACTTTTCTCTAACGTCCTAAGTGGATGCTGGGGACTCCGTCAGGACCATGGGGAATAGCGGCTCCGCAGGAGACAGGGCACAAAAATAAAGCTTTAGGATTAGGTGGTGTGTACTGGCTCCTCCCCCTATGACCCTCCTCTAAGCCTCAGTTAGGTTTTTGTGCCCGTCCGAGCAGGGTGCAATCTAGGTGGCTCTCCTAAAGAGCTGCTTAGAAAAAGTTTTTAGGTTTTTTATTTTCAGTGAGTCCTGCTGGCAACAGGCTCACTGCATCGAGGGACTTAGGGGAGAGAATTTCAACTCACTTGCGTGCAGGATGGATTGGATTCTTAGGCTACTGGACACCATTAGCTCCAGAGGGAGTCGGAACACAGGTCTCACCCTGGGGTTCGTCCCGGAGCCGCGCCGCCGACCCCCCTTACAGATGCTGAAGATTGAAGGTCCGGAAACAGGCGGCAGAAGGCTCTTCAGTCTTCATGAAGGTAGCGCACAGCACTGCAGCTGTGCGCCATTGTTGTCACACACTTCACACCAAGCGGTCACGGAGGGTGCAGGGCGCTGCTGGGGGCGCCCTGGGCAGCAATATTTAATACCTTTATGGCAAAAGAATACATCACATATAGCCATGCCAGATATCTAAAACTCCGGGAGAAAAGCCCGCCAAAATAGGGGGCGGGGCTTATTCTCCTCAGCACACAGCGCCATTTTCCTGCTCAGCTCCGCTGTGAGGAAGGCTCCCAGGACTCTCCCCTGCACTGCACTACAGAAACAGGGTAAAACAGAGAGGGGGGGCATTTTTTGGCGATATTTTGATATATTTAAGCTGCTATAAGGAACAACACTTATATAAGGTTGTTCCCATATATATTATAGCGCTTGGGTGTGTGCTGGCAAACTCTCCCTCTGTCTCCCCAAAGGGCTAGTGGGGTCCTGTCTTCGATAAGAGCATTCCCTGTGTGTCTGCTGTGTGTCGGTACGTGTGTGTCGACATGTATGAGGACGATGTTGGTGTGGAGGCAGAGCAATTGCCGATAATGGTGATGTCACCCCCCAGGGAGTCGACACCGGAATGGATGGCTTTGTTTATGGAATTACGTGATAATGTCAGCACATTACAAAAATCAGTTGACGACATGAGACGGCCGGCAAACCAGTTAGTACCTGCCCAGGCGTCTCAGACACCGTCAGGGGCTGTAAAGCGCCCTTTACCTCAGTCGGTCGACACAGACCCAGACACAGACACTGAATCTAGTGTCGACGGTGATGAAACAAACGTATTTTCAAGTAGGGCCACACGTTATATGATCACGGCAATGAAGGAGGCTTTGCATATCTCTGATACTGCAAGTACCACAAAAAGGGGTATTATGTGGGGGGTGAAAAAACTACCTGTAGTTTTTCCTGAATCAGAGGAATTAAATGATGTATGTGATGAAGCGTGGGTTAACCCAGATAGAAAAGTGCTAATTTCAAAAAAGTTATTAGCATTATACCCTTTCCCGCCAGAGGTTAGGGCGCGCTGGGAAACACCCCCTAGGGTGGATAAGGCGCTCACACGCTTATCAAAACAAGTGGCGTTACCGTCTCCTGATACGGCCGCCCTCAGGGATCCAGCTGATAGGAGACTGGAAACTACCCTAAAAAGTATATACACACATACTGGTGTTATACTGCGACCAGCCATCGCCTCAGCCTGGATGTGCAGTGCTGGGGTCGTCTGGTTGGATTCCCTGACTGAAAATATTGATACCCTGGATAGGGACAGTATTTTATTGACTATAGAGCAATTAAAGGATGCTTTCCTTTATATGCGAGATGCTCAGAGAGATATTTGCACTCTGGCATCGAGAGTAAATGCGATGTCCATATCTGCCAGAAGGAGTTTATGGTCAGTGGTCAGGTGATGCGGATTCCAAACGACATATGGAAGTATTGCCGTATAAAGGGGAGGAATTATTTGGCGTCGGTCTATCGGATCTGGTGGCCACGGCAACGGCCGGAAAATCCACCTTTTTACCTCAGACCCCCTCCCAACAGAAAAAGACACCGTCTTTTCAGCCGCAGTCCTTTCGGTCCTATAAGAACAAGCGGACAAAAGGACAGTCATATCTGCCTCGGGGCAGAGGAAGGGGTAAGAGAGGGCAGCAAGCAGCCCCGGCCCAGGAACAGAAGCCCTCTCAGGGTTCTGCAAAGCCCTCAGCATGACGCTGGGGCCTTACAAGCGGACTCAGGAGCGGTGGGGGGTCGACTCAAGAATTTCAGCGCACAGTGGGCTTGCTCACAGGTGGACCCCTGGATCCTGCAGGTAGTATCTCAGGGTTACAGGTTGGAATTCGAGAAGTCTCCCCCTCGCAGGTTCCTAAAGTCTGCTTTGCCAACGTCTCCCTCAGACAGGGCGACGGTATTGGAAGCCATTCACAAGCTGTTTTCTCAGCAGGTGATAGTCAAGGTACCCCTCCTACAACAGGGAAAGGGGTATTACTCCATGCTATTTGTGGTATCGAAGCCGGACGGCTCGGTAAGACCTATTCTAAATCTGAAATCTTTGAACCTGTACATACAAAAATTCAAGTTCAAGATGGAGTCACTCAGATCAGTGATAGCGAATCTGGAAGAAGGGGACTTTATGGTGTCCCTGGACATAAAGGATGCTTACCTGCATGTCCCAATTTGCCCTTCACATCAAGGGTACCTCAGGTTCGTGGTGCAAAACTGTCATTATCAGTTTCAGACGCTGCCGTTTGGATTGTCCACGGCACCTCGGGTCTTTACCAAGGTAATGGCCGAAATGATGATTCTTCTGCGAAGAAGAGGCGTATTAATTATCCCTTACTTGGACGATCTCCTGATAAGGGCAAGGTCCAGAGAACAGCTGGAGGACGGAGTAGCACTAACCCGACTAGTGCTGCAACAACACGGGTGAATTCTGAATTTTCCAAAATCTCAGTTGACCCCGACGACACGTCTGCTGTTCCTGGGAATGATTCTGGACACGGTTCAGAAAAAGGTGTTTCTTCCGGAGGAGAAAGCCAGGGAGTTATCCGAACTTGTCAGGAACCTCCTAAAACCAGGGAATGTGTCTGTGCATCAATGCACAAGAGTCCTGGGAAAGATGGTGGCTTCTTACGAAGCGATTCCATTCGACAGATTCCACGCACGAACTTTTCAGTGGGATCTGCTGGACAAATGGTCCGGATCACATCTGCAGAATAACCTTATCGCCACGGACAAGGGTGTCTCTTCTGTGGTGGTTGCAGAGTGCTCATCTGTTAGAGGGCCGCAGATTCGGCATACAGGACTGGGTCCTGGTGACCACGGATGCCAGTCTGAGAGGCTGGGGAGCGGTCACACAGGGAAGAAACTTCCAGGGAGTATGGTCAAGCCTGGAGATGTCTCTTCACATAAATATACTGGAGCTAAGAGCGATTTACAATGCTCTAAGTCTGGCAAAACCCCTGCTTCAGGGTCAGCCGGTGTTGATCCAGTCGGACAACATCACGGCAGTCGCCCACGTAAACAGACAGGGCGGCACAAGAAGCAGGACAGCAATGGCAGAAGCTGCAAGGATTCTTCGCTGGGCGGAAGATCATGTGATAGCACTGTCAGCAGTATTCATTCCGGGAGTGGACAACTGGGAAGCAGACTTCCTCAGCAGACACGATCTACACCCGGGAGAGTGGGGACTTCATCCAGAAGTCTTCCACATGATTGTGAACCGTTGGGAAAAACCAATGGTGGATATGATGGCGTCCCGCCTCAACAAAAAACTGGACAGGTATTGCGCCAGGTCAAGAGACCCTCAGGCAATAGCTGTGGACGCTCTGGTAACACCGTAGGTGTTCCAGTCAGTGTATGTGTTCCCTCCTCTGCCTCTCATACCAAAAGTACTGAGAATTATACGGCAAAAGGGAGTAAGAACGATACTAGTGGCTCCGGATTGGCCAAGAACTACTTGGTACCCGGAACTTCAAGAGATGCTCACGGAGGATCCGTGGCCTCTACCTCTAAGACGGGACCTGCTTCAGCAGGGACCGTGTCTATTCCAAGACTTACCGCGGCTGCGTTTGACGGCATGGCGGTTGAACGCCGAATTCTAAGGGAAAAAGGCATTCCGGAAGAGGTCATTCCTACACTGGTAAAAGCCAGGAAGGAGGTGACTGCACAACATTATCACCGCATTTGGAGAAAATATGTTGCGTGGTGTGAGGCCAGGAAGGCCCCCACGGAGGAATTTCAACTGGGTCGATTCCTACATTTCCTGCAAACAGGATTGTCTATGGGCCTCAAATTGGGGTCCATTAAGGTTCAAATTTCGGCCCTGTCGATTTTCTTCCAGAAAGAATTGGCTTCAGTTCCTGAAGTCCAGACTTTTGTAAAAGGAGTACTACATATACAGCCCCCGGTTGTGCCCCCAGTGGCACCGTGGGATCTTAATGTAGTCTTGGATTTTCTCAAATCCCATTGGTTTGAGCCGCTCAAATCGGTGGAGTTGAAGTATCTTACATGGAAAGTAACCATGCTACTGGCCCTGGCTTCAGCCAGGAGAGTATCAGAATTGGCGGATTTATCATATAAGAGCCCATATCTGATTTTCCATACGGACAGGGCAGAACTGCGGACGCGTCCTCATTTTCTGCCTAAGGTGGTGTCAGCGTTTCACCTGAACCAGCCTATTGTGGTGCCTGCGGCTACTAACGATTTGGAGGATTCCAAGTTGTTGGACGTGGTCCGGGCATTGAAAATATATATTTCAAGAACGGCGGGAGTCAGAAAGTCTGACTCACTGTTTATATTGTATGCACCCAACAAGATGGGTGCTCCTGCTTCTAAGCAGACGATTGCTCGTTGGATTTGTAGCACAATTCAACTTGCACATTCTGTGGCAGGCTTGCCACAACCTAAATCTGTCAAGGCCCATTCCACAAGGAAAGTGGGCTCATCCTGGGCGGCTGCCCGGGGGGTCTCGGCATTACAACTCTGCCGAGCTGCTACTTGGTCAGGGGCAAACACGTTTGCAAAATTCTACAAATTTGATACCCTGGCTGAGGAGAACCTTGAGTTCTCTCATTCGGTGCTGCAGAGTCATCCGCACTCTCCCGCCCGTTTGGGAGCTTTGGTATAATCCCCATGGTCCTGACGGAGTCCCCAGCATCCACTTAGGACGTTAGAGAAAATAAGAATTTACTTACCGATAATTCTATTTCTCGTAGTCCGTAGTGGATGCTGGGCGCCCATCCCAAGTGCGGATTGTCTGCAATACTTGTACATAGTTATTGTTACAAACAAATTCGGGTTGTTATTGTTGTGAGCCGTCTGTTCAGAGGCTCCTACGTTTGTCATACTGTTAACTGGGTTCAGATCACAAGTTATACGGTGTGATTGGTGTGGCTGGTATGAGTCTTACCCGGGATTCAATATCCTTCCTTATTGTGTACGCTCGTCCGGGCACAGTATCCTAACTGAGGCTTGGAGGAGGGTCATAGGGGGAGGAGCCAGTACACACCACCTAATCCTAAAGCTTTATTTTTGTGCCCTGTCTCCTGCGGAGCCGCTATTCCCCATGGTCCTGACGGAGTCCCCAGCATCCACTACGGACTACGAGAAATAGAATTATCGGTAAGTAAATTCTTATTATCTCTACTATAGATGCCTACCCTGCCATCCAACATACACTTATCTCTACTGTAGATGCCTACCCTACCATCCAACATACACTTATCTCTACTGTAGATGCCTACACTACCATCCAACATACACTTCTCTACTATAGATGTCTACCCTACCATCCAACATACACTTATCTCTACTATAGATGTCTACCCTACCTTCCAACATACACTTATCTCTACTATAGATGCCTACCCTACCATCCAACATACACTTCTCTACTATAGATGTCTACCCTACCATCCAACATACACTTATCTCTACTATAGATGTCTACCCTACCTTCCAACATACACTTATCTCTACTATAGATGCCTACCCTACCATCCAACATACACTTATCTCTACTATAGATGCCTACACTACCATCCAACATACACTTATCTCTACTATAGGTACCTACCCTGCCATCCAACATACACTTATCTCTACTATAGATGTCTACCCTGCCATCCAACATACACTTATCTCTACTATAGATGCCTACCCTACCATCCAACATACACTTATCTCTACTATATGTACCTACCCTACCTTCCAACATACACTTATCTCTACTATAGATGCCTACCCTACCATCCAACATACACTTATCTCTACTATAGATGCCTACACTACCATCCAACATACACTTATCTCTACTATAGGTACCTACCCTGCCATCCAACATACACTTATCTCTACTATAGATGTCTACCCTGCCATCCAACATACACTTATCTCTACTATAGATGCCTAATCTACCATCCAACATACACTTATCTCTACTATAGATGTCTACCCTACCTTCCAACATACACTTATCTCTACTATAGATGCCTACCCTACCTTCCAACATACACTTATCTCTACTATAGGTACCTACCCTACCATCCAACATACACTTATCTCTACTATAGATGTCTACCCTACCATCCAACATACACTTATCTCTACTATAGATGCCTACCCTACCATCCAACATACACTTATCTCTACTATAGATGCCTACCCTACCATCCAACATACACTTATCTCTACTATATGTACCTACCCTACCTTCCAACATACACTTATCTCTACTATAGATGCCTACCCTACCATCCAACATACACTTCTCTACTATAGATGTCTACCCTACCATCCAACATACACTTATCTCTACTATAGATGTCTACCCTACCTTCCAACATACACTTATCTCTACTATAGATGCCTACCCTACCATCCAACATACACTTATCTCTACTATAGATGCCTACACTACCATCCAACATACACTTATCTCTACTATAGGTACCTACCCTGCCATCCAACATACACTTATCTCTACTATAGATGTCTACCCTGCCATCCAACATACACTTATCTCTACTATAGATGCCTACCCTACCATCCAACATACACTTATCTCTACTATATGTACCTACCCTATCTTCCAACATACACTTATCTCTACTATAGATGCCTACCCTACCATCCAACATACACTTATCTCTACTATAGATGCCTACACTACCATCCAACATACACTTATCTCTACTATAGGTACCTACCCTGCCATCCAACATACACTTATCTCTACTATAGATGTCTACCCTGCCATCCAACATACACTTATCTCTACTATAGATGCCTAATCTACCATCCAACATACACTTATCTCTACTATAGATGTCTACCCTACCTTCCAACATACACTTATCTCTACTATAGATGCCTACCCTACCTTCCAACATACACTTATCTCTACTATAGGTACCTACCCTACCATCCAACATACACTTATCTCTACTATAGATGTCTACCCTACCATCCAACATACACTTATCTCTACTATAGATGTCTACCCTGCCATCCAACATACACTTATCTCTACTATAGATGCCTACCCTACCATCCAACATACACTTATCTCTACTATAGATGCCTACCCTACCATCCAACATACACTTATCTCTACTATATGTACCTACCCTACCTTCCAACATACACTTATCTCTACTATAGATGCCTACCCTACCATCCAACATACACTTATCTCTACTATAGATGCCTACCCTACCATCCAACATACACTTATCTCTACTATAGATGCCTACCCTACCTTCCAACATACACTTATCTCTACTATAGATGTATACCCTACCATCCAACATACACTTATCTCTACTATAGATGTCTACCCTACCATCCAACATACACTTATCTCTACTATAGATGTCTACCCTACCATCCAACATACACTTATCTCTACTATAGATGCCTACCCTACCATCCAACATACACTTATCTCTACTATAGATGCCTACCCTACCATCCAACATACACTTATCTCTACTATATGTACCTACCCTACCTTCCAACATACACTTATCTCTACTATAGATGCCTACCCTACCATCCAACATACACTTATCTCTACTATAGATGCCTACACTACCATCCAACATACACTTATCTCTACTATAGATGCCTACCCTACCTTCCAACATACACTTATCTCTACTATAGATGTATACCCTACCATCCAACATACACTTATCTCTACTATAGATGTCTACCCTACCATCCAACATACACTTATCTCTACTATAGATGCCTACCCTACCATCCAACATACACTTATCTCTACTATAGATGCCTAATCTACCATCCAACATACACTTATCTCTACTATAGATGTCTACCCTACCTTCCAACATACACTTATCTCTACTATAGATGCCTACCCTGCCATCCAACATACACTTATCTCTACTGTAGATGCCTACACTACCATCCAACATACACTTATCTCTACTATAGATGTCTACCCTACCATCCAACATACACTTATCTCTACTATATGTACCTACCCTACCTTCCAACATACACTTATCTCTACTATAGATGTATACCCTACCATCCAACATACACTTATCTCTACTATAGATGTCTACCCTACCTTTCAACATACACTTATCTCTACTATAGATGCCTACCCTACCTTCCAACATACACTTATCTCTACTATAGATGTATACCCTGCCATCCAGCATACACTTATCTCTACTATAGGTACCTACCATGCCATCCAACATACACTTATCTCTACTATAGATGTCTACCCTACCTTCCAACATACACTTATCTCTACTATAGGTACCTACCCTGCCATCCAACATACACTTATCTCTACTATAGATGTCTACCCTGCCATCCAACATACACTTATCTCTACTATAGATGTCTACCCTACCATCCAACATACACTTATCTCTACTATAGATGCCTAATCTACCATCCAACATACACTTCTCTACTATAGATGCCTACCCTACCTTCCAACATACACTTATCTCTACTATAGATGTCTACCCTACCATCCAACATACACTTATCTCTACTATAGATGTCTACCCTACCATCCAACATACACTTATCTCTACTATAGATGCCTACCCTACCATCCAACATACACTTATCTCTACTGTAGATGCCTACCCTACCATCCAACATACACTTATCTCTACTATAGATGCCTAATCTACCATCCAACATACACTTATCTCTACTATAGGTACCTACCCTGCCATCCAACATACACTTATCTCTACTATAGATGCCTACCCTACCATCCAGCATACACTTATCTCTACTATATGTACCTACCCTACCTTCCAACATACACTTATCTCTACTATAGATGCCTACCTGCCATCCAACATACACTTATCTCTACTATAGATGCCTACCCTACCATCCAACATACACTTATCTCTACTATAGGTACCTACCCTACCATCCAACATACACTTATCTCTACTATAGATGCCTACCCTACCATCCAACATACACTTATCTCTACTATAGATGCCTACCCTACCATCCAGCATACACTTATCTCTACTATATGTACCTACCCTACCTTCCAACATACACTTATCTCTACTATAGATGCCTACCTGCCATCCAACATACACTTATCTCTACTATAGATGTCTACCCTGCCATCCAACATACACTTATCTCTACTATAGATGCCTAATCTACCATCCAACATACACTTATCTCTACTATAGATGTCTACCCTACCTTCCAACATACACTTATCTCTACTATAGATGCCTACACTACCATCCAACATACACTTATCTCTACTATAGGTACCTACCCTGCCATCCAACATACACTTATCTCTACTATAGATGTCTACCCTGCCATCCAACATACACTTATCTCTACTATAGATGCCTAATCTACCATCCAACATACACTTATCTCTACTATAGATGTCTACCCTACCTTCCAACATACACTTATCTCTACTATAGATGCCTACCCTACCTTCCAACATACACTTATCTCTACTATAGGTACCTACCCTACCATCCAACATACACTTATCTCTACTATAGATGTCTACCCTACCATCCAACATACACTTATCTCTACTATAGATGTCTACCCTGCCATCCAACATACACTTATCTCTACTATAGATGCCTACCCTACCATCCAACATACACTTATCTCTACTATAGATGCCTACCCTACCATCCAACATACACTTATCTCTACTATATGTACCTACCCTACCTTCCAACATACACTTATCTCTACTATAGATGCCTACCCTACCATCCAACATACACTTATCTCTACTATAGATGCCTACCCTACCATCCAACATACACTTATCTCTACTATAGATGCCTACCCTACCTTCCAACATACACTTATCTCTACTATAGATGTATACCCTACCATCCAACATACACTTATCTCTACTATAGATGTCTACCCTACCATCCAACATACACTTATCTCTACTATAGATGTCTACCCTACCATCCAACATACACTTATCTCTACTATAGATGCCTACCCTACCATCCAACATACACTTATCTCTACTATAGATGCCTACCCTACCATCCAACATACACTTATCTCTACTATATGTACCTACCCTACCTTCCAACATACACTTATCTCTACTATAGATGCCTACCCTACCATCCAACATACACTTATCTCTACTATAGATGCCTACACTACCATCCAACATACACTTATCTCTACTATAGATGCCTACCCTACCTTCCAACATACACTTATCTCTACTATAGATGTATACCCTACCATCCAACATACACTTATCTCTACTATAGATGTCTACCCTACCATCCAACATACACTTATCTCTACTATAGATGCCTACCCTACCATCCAACATACACTTATCTCTACTATAGATGCCTAATCTACCATCCAACATACACTTATCTCTACTATAGATGTCTACCCTACCTTCCAACATACACTTATCTCTACTATAGATGCCTACCCTGCCATCCAACATACACTTATCTCTACTGTAGATGCCTACACTACCATCCAACATACACTTATCTCTACTATAGATGTCTACCCTACCATCCAACATACACTTATCTCTACTATATGTACCTACCCTACCTTCCAACATACACTTATCTCTACTATAGATGTATACCCTACCATCCAACATACACTTATCTCTACTATAGATGTCTACCCTACCTTTCAACATACACTTATCTCTACTATAGATGCCTACCCTACCTTCCAACATACACTTATCTCTACTATAGATGTATACCCTGCCATCCAGCATACACTTATCTCTACTATAGGTACCTACCATGCCATCCAACATACACTTATCTCTACTATAGATGTCTACCCTACCTTCCAACATACACTTATCTCTACTATAGGTACCTACCCTGCCATCCAACATACACTTATCTCTACTATAGATGTCTACCCTGCCATCCAACATACACTTATCTCTACTATAGATGTCTACCCTACCATCCAACATACACTTATCTCTACTATAGATGCCTAATCTACCATCCAACATACACTTCTCTACTATAGATGCCTACCCTACCTTCCAACATACACTTATCTCTACTATAGATGTCTACCCTACCATCCAACATACACTTATCTCTACTATAGATGTCTACCCTACCATCCAACATACACTTATCTCTACTATAGATGCCTACCCTACCATCCAACATACACTTATCTCTACTGTAGATGCCTACCCTACCATCCAACATACACTTATCTCTACTATAGATGCCTAATCTACCATCCAACATACACTTATCTCTACTATAGGTACCTACCCTGCCATCCAACATACACTTATCTCTACTATAGATGCCTACCCTACCATCCAGCATACACTTATCTCTACTATATGTACCTACCCTACCTTCCAACATACACTTATCTCTACTATAGATGCCTACCTGCCATCCAACATACACTTATCTCTACTATAGATGCCTACCCTACCATCCAACATACACTTATCTCTACTATAGGTACCTACCCTACCATCCAACATACACTTATCTCTACTATAGATGCCTACCCTACCATCCAACATACACTTATCTCTACTATAGATGCCTACCCTACCATCCAGCATACACTTATCTCTACTATATGTACCTACCCTACCTTCCAACATACACTTATCTCTACTATAGATGCCTACCTGCCATCCAACATACACTTATCTCTACTATAGATGCCTACCCTACCATCCAACATACACTTATCTCTACTATAGGTACCTACCCTACCATCCAACATACACTTATCTCTACTATAGATGCCTACCCTACCATCCAGCATACACTTATCTCTACTATATGTACCTACCCTACCTTCCAACATACACTTATCTCTACTATAGATGCCTACCCTACCATCCAGCATACACTTATCTCTACTATATGTACCTACCCTACCTTCCAACATACACTTATCTCTACTATAGATGCCTACCTGCCATCCAACATACACTTATCTCTACTATAGATGCCTACCCTACCATCCAACATACACTTATCTCTACTATAGGTACCTACCCTACCATCCAACATACACTTATCTCTACTATAGATGCCTACCCTACCATCCAGCATACACTTATCTCTACTATATGTACCTACCCTACCTTCCAACATACACTTATCTCTACTATAGATGCCTACCTGCCATCCAACATACACTTATCTCTACTATAGATGCCTACCCTACCATCCAACATACACTTATCTCTACTATAGGTACCTACCCTACCATCCAACATACACTTATCTCTACTGTAGATGCCTACCCTGCCATCCAACATACACTTATCTCTACTATAGATGCCTAATCTACCATCCAACATACACTTATATCTACTATAGATGTCTACCCTACCATCCAACATACACTTATCTCTACTATAGGTGCCTACCCTACCATCCAACATACACTTATCTCTACTATAGATGCCTACCCTACCATCCAACATACACTTATCTATACTATAGATGTCTACCCTACCATCCAACATACACTTATCTCTACTATAGGTACCTACCCTGCCATCCAACATACACTTATCTCTACTATAGATGCCTACACTACCATCCAACATACACTTATCTCTACTATAGATGTATACCCTACCATCCAACATACACTTATCTCTACTATAGGTACCTACCCTACCATCCAACATACACTTATCTCTACTATAGATGTATACCCTACCATCCAACATACACTTATCTCTACTATAGATGTCTACCCTACCATCCAACATACACTTATCTCTACTATAGGTACCTACCCTGCCATCCAACATACACTTATCTCTACTATAGGTGCCTACCCTACCATCCAACATACACTTATCTCTACTATAGATGCCTACACTACCATCCAACATACACTTATCTCTACTATAGATGTATACCCTACCATCCAACATACACTTATCTCTACTATAGGTACCTACCCTACCATCCAACATACACTTATCTCTACTATAGGTGCCTACCCTACCATCCAACATACACTTATCTCTACTATAGATGTCTACACTACCATCCAACATACACTTATCTCTACTATAGATGTCTACCCTGCCATCCAACATACACTTATCTCTACTATAGGTACCTACCCTGCCATCCAACATACACTTATCTCTACTATAGGTGCCTACCCTACCATCCAACATACACTTATCTCTACTATAGATGCCTACACTACCATCCAACATACACTTATCTCTACTATAGGTACCTACCCTGCCATCCAACATACACTTATCTCTACTATAGGTGCCTACCCTACCATCCAACATACACTTATCTCTACTATAGATGCCTACACTACCATCCAACATACACTTATCTCTACTATAGGTACCTACCCTGCCATCCAACATACACTTATCTCTACTATAGATGCCTACACTACCATCCAACATACACTTATCTCTACTATAGATGTCTACCCTGCCATCCAACATACACTTATCTCTACTATAGATGCCTACCCTACCATCCAACATACACTTATCTCTACTATAGATGTCTACCCTAACATCCAACATACACTTATCTCTACTATAGATGTCTACCCTACCATCCAACATACACTTCTCTACTATAGATGTCTACCCTACCATCCAACATACACTTATCTCTACTATAGATGTATACCCTACCATCCAACATGCACTTATCTCTACTATAGATGCCTACCCTACCATCCAACATACACTTATCTCTACTATAGATGTATACCCTACCATCCAACATACACTTATCTCTACTATAGATGTCTACCCTACCATCCAACATACACTTATCTCTACTATAGATGTCTACCCTACCATCCAACATACACTTATCTCTACTATAGATGCCTAATCTACCATCCAACATACACTTATCTCTACTATAGATGTCTACCCTACCATCCAACATACACTTATCTCTACTATAGATGTCTACCCTACCATCCAACATACACTTATCTCTACTATAGATGCCTAATCTACCATCCAACATACACTTATCTCTACTATAGATGTATACCCTACCATCCAACATACACTTATCTCTACTATAGATGTCTACCCTACCATCCAACATACACTTATCTCTACTATAGATGCCTAATCTACCATCCAACATACACTTATCTCTACTATAGATGTCTACCCTACCATCCAACATACACTTATCTCTACTATAGATGTCTACCCTGCCATCCAACATACACTTATCTCTACTATAGATGTCTACCCTACCATCCAACATGCACTTATCTCTACTATATATGCCTACCCTACCATCCAACATACACTTATCTCTACTATAGATGTCTACCCTAACATCCAACATACACTTATCTCTACTATAGATGTCTACCCTACCATCCAACATACACTTCTCTACTATAGATGTCTACCCTACCATCCAACATACACTTATCTCTACTATAGATGTATACCCTACCATCCAACATGCACTTATCTCTACTATAGATGCCTAATCTACCATCCAACATACACTTATCTCTACTATAGATGTATACCCTACCATCCAACATACACTTATCTCTACTATAGATGTCTACCCTACCATCCAACATACACTTATCTCTACTATAGATGCCTAATCTACCATCCAACATACACTTCTCTACTATAGATGCCTACCCTACCTTCCAACATACACTTATCTCTACTATATATGTCTACCCTACCTTCCAACATACACTTATCTCTACTATATGTACCTACCCTACCATCCAACATACACTTATCTCTACTATAGATGCCTACCCTACCTTCCAACATACACTTTTCTCTAACGTCCTAGTGGATGCTGGGGACTCCGTAAGGACCATGGGGAATAGCGGGCTCCGCAGGAGACTGGGGACTCTAAAGAAAGATTTAGTACTATCTGGTGTGCACTGGCTCCTCCCTCTATGCCCCTCCTCCAGACCTCAGTTAGAATCTGTGCCCGTCCGAGCTGGGTGCTCCTAGTGGGCTCTCCTGAGCTTGCTAGAAAAGAAAGTATTTTGTTAGGTTTTTTGTTTTCAGAGAGCTTCTGCTGGCAACAGACTCTCTGCTACGAGGGACTAAGGGGAGAGAAGCAAACCTACTCACGGTAGCTAGGTAGCGCTTCTTAGGCTACTGGACACCATTAGCTCCAGAGGGATCGAACACAGGTACCTAACCTTGATCGTCCGTTCCCGGAGCCGCGCCGCCGTCCCCCTCGCAGAGCCAGAAGAACAGAAGCAGCAGAAGCATGAAGACATCGAAATCGGCGGCTGAAGACTCCTGTCTTCACTTAAGGTAGCGCACTGCAGCTGTGCGCCATTGCTCCCATAGCACACCGCACACTCCGGTCACTGTAGGGTGCAGGGCGCTGGGGGGGGGGGGCGCCCTGGGCAGCAATAAGAATACCTTTGGCATAAAAAAGACACATAATACAGTCTGTGACTGTATATGTGTAAAACCCCCGCCATTTTTTAGTCTGAAACAGCGGGACAGAAGCCCGCCGCTGAGGGGGCGGGGCCTTCTTCCTCAGCACACCAGCGCCATTTCTCTCCACAGCTCCGCTGGAAGGACGCTCCCCAGGCTCTCCCCTGCAGTCTCCTGGCACTAAGAGGGTAAAAAGAGAGGGGGGGCACATAAATTTAGGCAAAAGGTGTATTGATACAGCAGCTATTGGGAAAAATTCACTTCTGGTAGTGTGTATCCCTGTGTATATAGCGCTGTGGTGTGTGCTGGCATACTCTTTCTCTGTCTCCCCATAGACCTTGTGGGGTCCTGTCCTCAGTCAGAGCATTCCCTGTGTGTGTGCTGTGTGTCGGTACGGCTGTGTCGACATGTTTGATGAGGAGGGTTACGTGGAGGCGGAGCAAGTGCAGATAAATGTGGTGTCTCCCCCGTCGGTGCCGACACCTGATTGGATGGATATGTGGAAGGTCTTAAATGACAATGTAAACTCATTACATAAGAGATTTGATTATGTTGCTGCCGGGGGACAGCCGGGCTCTCAAGCCGGGCCTACCCAGGCGCCTCAGAGGCCGTCAGCGTCTCAAAAACTCCCACTATCTCAGTTGGTTGACACAGATGTCGACACGGAGTCCGACTCCAGCGTCGACGAGGATGAGGCACTATTACAGCCCAAAATGACTAAGGCCATCCGATACATGATTTCTCTATCGTCCTTGTGGATGCTGGGGTTCCTGAAAGGACCATGGGGAATAGCGGCTCCGCAGGAGACAGGGCACAAAAAGTAAAGCTTTTACCAGATCAGGTGGTGTGCACTGGCTCCTCCCCCTATGACCCTCCTCCAGACTCCAGTTAGATTTTGTGCCCGAACGAGAAGGGTGCAATCTAGGTGGCTCTCCTAAAGAGCTGCTTAGAGAAAGTTTAGCTTAGGTTTTTTATTTTACAGTGAGTCCTGCTGGCAACAGGATCACTGCAACGAGGGACTTAGGGGAGAAGAAGTGAACTCACCTGCGTGCAGGATGGATTGGCTTCTTGGCTACTGGACATCAGCTCCAGAGGGACGATCACAGGTACAGCCTGGATGGTCACCGGAGCCGCGCCGCCGGCCCCCTTGCAGATGCTGAAGTAAGAAGAGGTCCAGAATCGGCGGCTGAAGACTCCTGCAGTCTTCTAAAGGTAGCGCACAGCACTGCAGCTGTGCGCCATTTTCCTCTCAGCACACTTCACACGGCAGTCACTGAGGGTGCAGGGCGCTGGGAGGGGGGCGCCCTGGGAGGCAAATGAAAACCTTTTTTGGCGAAAAATACCTCACATATAGCCCCCAGAGGCTATATGGAGATATTTAACCCCTGCCAAGATTCACTAAATAGCGGGAGACGAGCCCGCCGAAAAAGGGGCGGGGCCTATCTCCTCAGCACACAGCGCCATTTTCTCTCACAGAAAGCCTGGAGAGAAGGCTCCCAGGCTCTCCCCTGCACTGCACTACAGAAACAGGGTTAAAACAGAGAGGGGGGGCACTGATTTTGGCGATATTGAGATATATATATAAAGATGCTATAAGGGAAAACACTTATATAAGGTTGTCCCTATATAATTATAGCGTTTTGATGTGTGCTGGCAAACTCTCCCTCTGTCTCCCCAAAGGGCTAGTGTGGGTCCTGTCCTCTGTCAGAGCATTCCCGGTGTGTGTGCTGTGTGTCGGTACGTGTGTGTCGACATGTATGAGGACGATGTTGGTGAGGAGGCGGAGAAATTGCCTGTAATGGTGATGTCACTCTCTAGGGAGTCGACACCGGAATGGATGGCTTATTTAGGGAATTACGTGAGAATGTCAACACGCTGCAAGGTCGGTTGACGACGTGAGACGGCCGACAAACTATTAGTACCGGTCCAGGCGTCTCAGAAACACCGTCAGGGGCGTTAAAAACGCCCATTTACCTCAGTCGGTCGACACAGACACAGACACGGACACTGAATCCAGTGTCGACGGTGAATAAACAAACGTATTTCTCATTAGGGCCACACGTTAAGGGCAATGAAGGAGGTGTTGCATATTTCTGATACTACAAGTACCACAAAAAAGGGTATTATGTGGGAGTGAAAAAACTACCTGTAGTTTTTCCTGAATCAGATAAAATAAAATGAAGTGTGTGATGATGCGTGGGGTTACCCCGATAGCAAATATTGGCGTTATACCCTTTCCCGCCAGAAATTAGGGCGCGTTGGGAAACACCCCTTAGGGTGATAAGGCGCTCACACGCTTATCAAGTGGCGTTACCGTCTCCAGATACGGCCGCCCTCAAGGAGCCAGCTGATAGGAAGCTGGAAAGATATCCTAAAAAGTATATACACACATACGGTGGTTATACTGCGACCAGCGATCGCCATCAGTCTGGAGATGCAGTGCTGGGTTGGCTTGGTCGGATTCCCTGACTGAAAATATTTTATTCATATAGAGCATTTAATAGGATGCATTCTATATATATGTACGTGAGATGCACAGAGGGATATTTGCTCTCTGGCATCAAGATAAGTACGTTGTCCATATCACCCAGAAGATGTCATGGACACGACAGTGGTCAGGTGATACAGATCCCATACGGCACATGGAAGTATTGCCGTATAAAGGGAAGGAGTTAGTTGGGGTCGGTCCATCGGACCTGGGGACCACGGCAACAGCTGGGAAATCCAACCTTTTTACCCCAAGTTACATCTCAGCTGAAAAAGACACCGTCTTTTCAGCCTCAATCCTTCCTTTCCCATGAGGGCATGCAGGCAAAAGGCCAGTCATATCTGCCCAGACATAGAGGTAAGGGAAGTAGACTGCAGCAGGCAGCCCCTTCCCAGGAAAAGAAGCCCTCCACCGCGTCTGCCAAGTCCTCAGCATGACGCTGGGGCCGTGCAAGCGGACTCAAGGTGGGGGGGTAGTCTCAAGAGTCTCAGCGCGCAGTGGGATCACTCGCAGGTTGACCCCTAGATAGTACAAGTATTATCCCAGGGGTACAGATTGGAGAGTCGAGACATCTTCTCCTCGCAGTTTTCTGAAGTCTGCTTTACCAACGGCTCCCTCCGACAGGGAGGCAGCATTGGAAACAATTCACAAGCTGTATATCCAGCAGGTGATAATCAAAGTACCCCTCCTACAACAAGGAAAAGGGTATTATTTTTCCACACTATATTGTGGTACTGAAGCCAGACGGCTTGGTGAGACATAGTCTAAACTGAAATCTTTGAACACTTACATAAAAGGTTCAAATCGAGATGGAGTCACTCAGAGCAGTGATAGCGAATCGGAAAGAAGGGGACTATATGGTGTCCCTGGACATCAAGGATTACCTCCATGTCCAAATTTGCCCTTCTCAACAAGGGTACCTCTGGTTCGTGGTACAGAACTGTCAATATCAGTTTCAGACGATGCCGTTTGAATTATCCACGGCACCCCGGGCCTTTTACCAAGGTAATGGCCGAAAAGATGTTTCTTCAAAGAAAAAAGGCATCTAAATTATCCCTTACTTGGACGATATCCTGAAAAGGGCAAGTTCCAGAGAACAGTTGGAGGTCGGAAGAGCACTATCTAAAGTAGTTCTACGACAGCACGACTGGATTCTAAATATTCCAAGAATCGCAGCTGTTTTCCGACGATACGTCTGCTGTTCCTAGGAATGATTCTGGGCATAGTCCAGAAAAAGGTGTTCCTCCGGGAGGAAAAAGCCAAGGAGTTATTCGACCTAGTCAGAAACCTCCTAAAACCAGGCCAAGTATCAGTGCATCAATGCACAGGAGTCCTGGGAAAAATGGTGGCTTCTTACGAAGCGATTCCATTCGGCAGATCTCAGGGGATTTGCTGGACGAATGGTCCGGATCGCATTTTCAGATGCATCAGCGGATAATCCTGTCTCCAAGGACAAGGGTGTCTCTTCTGTGGGGGCTGCAGAGTGCTCATCTTTTAGAGGGCAGCACACTCAGCATTCAGGACTGTGTTCTGGGGACCACGGATACCAGCCTGAGAGGCTGGGGAGTAGTCACACAGGGAAAAAATTTCCAAGGAAGTGTGGTCAAGTCTGGAGACTTCTCTCCACATGAATATACTGGAGCTAAGGGCAATTTACAATGCTCTGAGCCTAGGAAGACTCCTGCTTCAAAGTCAACCGGTGCTGATCCAGTAGGACATCATCATGGCGGTCGCCCACGTTATCAGACGGGGCGACACAAGAAGCAGGAGGGCAATGACAGCAAGGATTCTTCGCTGGGCGGAAAATCATGTGATAACACTGTCAGCAGTGTTCATTCCGGGAGTGGGCAACTGGGAAGATTTCCTCAGCATAAATGAATTCCACCCGGAAAAGTGGAAACTTAATCTGGAAGTTTCCACATGATTGTAAACCGTTGGGAAAGACCAAAGGTGGTTATGATGGCGTCCCACCTGAAGCGCCAGGTCAAGAGACACTCAGGCAATAGCTGGGACGCTCTGGTAACACCGTCGGTGTACCAGTCGGTGTATGTGTTCCATCCTCTGCTTTTCATACCCAATGTATTGAAAATGATAGGAAGGAGAGGAGTAAGAACTATACTCGTGGCTCCGGTTTGGCCAAGAAGGACTTGGTTCCCGGAACTTCAAGAGATACTAAGAAGGGTCTTGATTCGGCAAGAACCGTGTCTGTTCCGGGACTTACCGCAGCTGCGTTGACGCCAAGGCGGGTGAACGCCGGATCCTAAGGGAAAGAGGCATTCCGGAAGAGGTCATCCCTACCCTGGTCAGAGCCAGGAAGGAGGTGACCGCACAACATTATCACCACTTAGGTGAAAATATGTGCCAGGGTGTGAGTCCAGGAAGGCTCCACGGAAGAATTTCAACTAGGTTAATTTCTACATTTCCTGCAAACAGGAGTGTCTATGGGTCTCAAATTGGGTCCATTAAGGTTCAAATTTCGGCCTGTTGATTTTCTTCCAGAAAGAAATTGGCTTCAGTTCCTGAAGTCCAGAAGTTGTTAAGGGAGTACTGCATATACAGCCCCTTTGATGTCTCCAGTGGCACTGGGCGATCTCAACGTAGTTTTGGGATTCCTAAAAAATCACATTGGTTTAAACAACTCAAATCTGTGGATTTGATATATCTCACATGGAAAATGACCATGCTGTTGGTCCTGGCCTCGGCCAGGCGAGTGTCAGAATTGGCGGCTTTATCTCACAAAGCCATATCTGATTGTCCATTCGGACAGAGCAAAGCTGCGGACTCGTCCCCAGTTTCTCCTTAAGGTGGTGTCAGCGTTTCACCTGAACCAGCTTATTGTGGTACCTGCGGCTACTAGGGACTTGGAGGACTCCAAGTTGCTGGATGTTATCAGGGCCCTGAAAATATAGTTCCAGGTTGGCTGGAGTCAGGAAATCTGACTTGCTGTTTATCCTGTATGCACCCAACAATGCTGGGTGCTTCTGCTTCTAAGCAGTCGATTGCTCGTGGGATTGGTAGCACAATTCAACTTGCACATTCTGTGGCAGGCCTGCCACAGTCTAAATCTGTTAAGGCCCATTCCACAAGGAAGGTGGGCTCATCTTGGGCGGCTGCCCGAGGGGTCTCGGCATTACAACTTTGCCGAGCAGCTACGTGGTCGGGGGAGAACACGTTTGTAAAATTCTACAAATTTGATACCCTGGCAAAAGAGGACCTGGAGTTCTCTCATTCGGTGCTGCAGAGTCATCCGCACTCTCCCGCCCGTTTGGGAGCTTTGGTATAATCCCCATGGTCCTTTCAGGAACCCCAGCATCCACAAGGACGATAGAGAAAATAAGAATTTACTTACCGATAATTCTATTTCTCGGAGTCCGTAGTGGATGCTGGGCGCCCATCCCAAGTGCGGATTATCTGCAATACTTGTACATAGTTATTGCTAACTAAATCGGGTTATTGTTGTTGTGAGCCATCTTTTCAGAGGCTCCGCTGTTATCATACTGTTAACTGGGTTCAGATCACAGGTTGTACAGTGTGATTGGTGTGGCTGGTATGAGTCTTACCCGGGATTCAAAATTCCTCCCTTATTGTGTACGCTCGTCCGGGCACAGTACCTAACTGGAGTCTGGAGGAGGGTCATAGGGGGAGGAGCCAGTGCACACCACCTGATCGGAAAGCTTTACTTTTTGTGCCCTGTCTCCTGCGGAGCCGCTATTCCCCATGGTCCTTTCAGGAACCCCAGCATCCACTACGGACTCCGAGAAATAGAATTATCGGTAAGTAAATTCTTATTTATTGCAATGAAAAATGTATTACACATTTCAGAGGCTGACCCTGTCCCTGACAAGAGGGTAAATATGTTTGGGGAGAAAAAGCAGCCAGTGACTTTTCCCCCGTCACATGAATTAAATGAGTTATGTGAAGAAGCGTGGTCTTCCCCTGATAAGAAAGTGGTGATTCCCAAGAGAATACTAATGGCGTACCCTTTCCCGCCAACGGATAGATTACGCTGGGAATCCTCCCCTAGGGTTGACAAGGCCCTGACGCGCTTATCTAAAAGAGTGGCCCTGCCGTCTCAGGATACGGCCGCCCTAAAGGAACCTGCGGATAGGAAGCAGGAAGGTATCTTGAAGTCTGTGTATACACACTCTGGTACTCTACTGAGACCGGCTATTGCTTCAGCTTGGATGTGCAGTGCTGTTGCAGCATGGACAGATACTCTGTCAGAGGGGTTGGATACCCTGGACAGGGATACCGTATTGCTAACACTTAGCCATATTAAAGACGTCGTCTTATATATGCGGGATGCCCAGAAGGACATTTGCCTGCTGGGCTCTCGAATAAATGCAATGTCCATTTCTCTAACGTCCTAAGTGGATGCTGGGGACTCCGTCAGGACCATGGGGAATAGCGGCTCCGCAGGAGACAGGGCACAAAAGTAAAAGCTTTAGGATCAGGTGGTGTGCACTGGCTCCTCCCCCTATGACCCTCCTCCAAGCCTTAGTTAAGATTTTGTGCCCGGCCGAGAAGGGTGCAATCTAGGTGGCTCTCCTAAAGAGCTGCTTAGAGTAAAAGTTTTGTTAGGTTTTTTATTTTCAGTGAGTCCTGCTGGCAACAGGCTCACTGCTACGAGGGACTTAGGGGAGAGAAGTGAACTCACCTGCGTGCAGGATGGATTGGCTTCTTAGGCTACTGGACACCATTAGCTCCAGAGGGAGTCGGAACACAGGTCTCACCCTGGGGTTCGTCCCGAAGCCGCGCCGCCGACCCCCTTGCAGATGCCGAAAAGTGAAGAGGTCCAGCAACCGGCGGCAGAAGACTCTTCAGTCTTCATAAGGTAGCGCACAGCACTGCAGCTGTGCGCCATTGTTGTCAGCACACTTCATAGCAGCGGTCACTGAGGGTGCAGGGCGCTGGGGGGGGGCGCCCTGGGCAGCAATGATAGTACCTTATTCTGGCTAAAAATACATCACATATAGCCCCTGGGGGCTATATGGATGTATTTAACCCCTGCCAGGTCTCAGAAAAACGGGAGAAGAAGCCCGCCGAAAAGGGGGCGGGGCCTATTCTCCTCAGCACACAGCGCCATTTTCCCTCACAGAAATGCTGGTGGGAAGGCTCCCAGGCTCTCCCCTGCACTGCACTACAGAAACAGGGTTAAAACAGAGAGGGGGGGCACTTATTTGGCGATATGTATATATATATTAAAATGCTATAAGGGAAAAACACTTATATAAAGGTTGTCCCTGTATAATTATAGCGTTTTTGGTGTGTGCTGGCAAACTCTCCCTCTGTCTCCCCAAAGGGCTAGTGGGGTCCTGTCCTCTATCAGAGCATTCCCTGTGTGTGTGCTGTGTGTCGGTACGTGTGTGTCGACATGTATGAGGACGATGTTGGTGAGGAGGCGGAGCAATTGCCTGAAATGGTGATGTCACTCTCTAGGGAGTCGACACCGGAATGGATGGCTTATTTAAGGAATTACGTGATAATGTCAACACGCTGCAAGGTCGGTTGACGACATGAGACGGCCGGCAAACAAATTAGTACCTGTCCAGGCGTCTCAAACACCGTCAGGGGCTGTAAAACGCTCATTTACCTCAGTCGGTCGACACAGACACAGACACGGACACTGACTCCAGTGTCGACGGTGAAGAAACAAACTTATTTTCCTTTAGGGCCACACGTTACATGTAAGGGCAATGAAGGAGGTGTTACATATTTCTGATACTACAAGTACCACAAAGAAGGGTATTATGTGGGGTGTGAAAAAACTACCTGTAGTTTTTCCTGAATCAGATAAATTAAATGAAGTGTGTGATGATGAGTGGGTTTCCCCCGATAGAAAATTATTGGCGGTATACCCTTTCCCGCCAGAAACACCCTTTAGGGTGGATAAGGCGCTCACACGCTTATCAAAACAAGTGGCGGTACCGTCTCCAGATAGGGCCGCCCTCAAGGAGCCAGCTGAGAGGCTGGAAAATATCCTAAAAGGGTATATACACACATACTGGTGTTATACTGCGACCAGCGATTGCCTCAACCTGGATGTGCAGCGCTGGGGTGGCTTGGTCGGATTCCCTGACTGAAAATATTGATACCCTTGACAGGGACAGTATTTTATTGACTATAGAGCATTTAAAGGATGCATTTCTATATATGCGAGATGCACAGAGGGATATTTGCACTCTGGCATCAAGAGTAAGTGCGATGTCCATATCTGCCAGAAGATGTTTATGGACACGACAGTGGTCAGGTGATGCAGATTCCAAACGGCACATGGAAGTATTGCCGTATAAAGGGGAGGAGTTATTTGGGGTCGGTCCATCGGACCTGGTGGCCACGGCAACAGCTGGAAAATCCACCTTTTTTTACCCCAAGTCACATCTCAGCAGAAAAAGACACCGTCTTTTCAGCCTCAGTCCTTTCGTCCCCATAAGGGCAAGCGGGCAAAAGGCCAGTCATATCTGCCCAGGGATAGAGGAAAGGGAAGAAGACTGCAGCAGGCAGCCCATTCCCAGGAACAGAGCCCTCCACCGCTTCTACTAAGTCCTCAGCATGACGCTGTGGCCGTACAAGCGGACTCAGGTGCGGTGGGGGGTCGTCTCAAGAGTTTCAGCGCGTAGTGGGCTCACTCGCAAGTGGACCCCTGGATCCTACAAGTAGTATCCCAGGGGTACAGATTGGAAATTCGAGACGTCTCCCCCTCGCAGGCTCCTGATGTCTGTTTTACCAACGTCTTCCTCCGACAAGGAGGCAGTATTGGAAACAATTCACAAGCTGTATTCCCAGCAGGTGATAATCAAAGTACCCCTCCTACAACAAGGAAAGGGGTATTATTCCACACTATATTGTGGTACTGAAGCCGGACGGCTCGGTGAGACCTATTCTAAATGGATAATCTTTGAACACTTACATACAAAGGTTCAAATCAAGATGGAGTCACTCAGAGCAGTGATAGCGAACCAATAGGGTGTCCCTGGACATCAAGGTTGCTTACCTCCATGTCCCAAATTGCCCCTCTCACCAAGGGTACCTCAGGTTCGTGGTACGGAACTGTCACTATCAGTTTCAGACGCTGCCGCTTGGATTGTCCACGGCACCCCGGGTCTTTACCAAAGTAATGGCCGAAATGATGATTCTTCTTCAAAGAAAAGGCGTCTTAATTATCCCTTACTTGGACGATCTCCTGATAAGGGCAGGGTCCAGAGAACAGTTGGAAGTCGGAGTAGCACTATCTCAAGTAGTTCTACGACAGCACGGGTGGATTTTAAATATCCAAAATCGCAGCCGTTTCCGACGACACGTCTGCTGTTCCTAGGGATGGTTCTGGACACAGTCCAGAAAAAGGTGTTTCTCCCGGAGGAGAAAGCCAGGGAGTTATCCGAGCTAGTCAGGAACCTCCTAAAACCAGGAAAAGTGTCAGTGCATCATTGCACAAGAGTCCTGGGAAAAATGGTGGCTTATTACGAAGCGATTCCATTCGGCAGATTCTAACGCAAGAACTTTTCTGTGGGATCTGCTGGACAAATGGTCCGGATCGCATCTTCAGATGCATCAGCGGATAACCCTATCTCCAAGGACAAGGGTGTCTCTCCTGTGGTGGTTACAGAGTGCTCATCTTCTAGAGGGCCGCAGATTCGGCATTCAGGATTGGATGCTGGTGACCACGGAGGCCAGCCTGAGAGGCTGGGGAGCAGTCACACAAGGAAAAAATTTCCAGGGAGTGTGATCAAGTCTGGAGTCTTTTCTCCACATAAATATACTGGAGCTAAGGGCAATTTACAATGCTCTAAGCTTAGCAAGACCTCTGCTTCAAGGTCAGCCGGTATTGATCCAGTGGGACAACAACACGGCAGTCGCCCACGTAAACAGACAGGGCGGCACAAGAAGCAGGAGGGCAATGGCAGACCCTGCAAGGATTTTTTGCTGGGCGGAAAATCATGTGATAGCACTGTCAGCAGTGTTCATTCCGGGAGTGGACAACTGGGAAGCAGACTTCCTCAGCACAACCTCCACCCGGGAGAGTGGGGACTTCATCGGGAAGTCTTCCACATGATTGTGAACCGTTGGGGAAGACCAAAGGTGGACATGATGGCGTCCCGCCTGAACAAAAAACTGGACAAGTATTGCGCCAGGTCAAAAGACCCTCAGGCAATAGCTGTGGACGTTCTGGTAACACCGTGGGTGTACCAGTCGGTGTATGTCTTACCTCCTCTGCTTCTCATACCCAAGGTATTGAGAATTATAAGACGTAGAGGAGTAAGAACTATACTCGTGGCTCCGGATTGGCCAAGAAGGACTTGGTACCCGGAACTTCAAGAGATGCTCACAGAGGACTCATGGCCTCTGCCGCTAAGAAGGGACTTGTTTCAGCAAGTACCATGTCTGTTCCAAGACTTACCGCGGCTGCGTTTGACGGCATGGCGTTTGAACGCCGGATCCTAAGGGAAAAAGGCATTCCGGAAGAGGTCATTCCTACCCTGGTCAAAGCCAGGAAGGAGGTGACCGCACAACATTATCACCACATGTGGCGAAAATATGTTGCGTGGTGTGAGGCCAGGAAGGCCCCACGAAGAAATTTCAACTCGGTCGTTTCCTGCATTCCTGCAAACAGGAGTGTCTATGGGCCTCAAATTGGGGTCCATTAAGGTTCCAATTTCGGCCCTGTCGATTTTCTTCCAAAAAAGAATTGGCTTCAGTTCCTGAAGTCCAGAAGTTTGTCAAGGGAGTACTGCATATACAACCCCCTTTTGTGCCTCTAGTGGCACTGTGGGATCTCAACGTAGTTCTGGGATTCCTCAAATCACATTGGTTTAAACCGCTCAAATCTGTGGATTTGAAATATTTCACAGGGAAAGTGACCATGCGGTTGGCCCTGGCCTCGGCCAGGCGAGTGTCAGAATTGGCGGCGTTTGTCTCACAAAAGCCCATATCTGATTGTCCTTTCGGACAGGGCAGAGCTGCGGACTCGTCCCCAGTTTCTCCCTAAGGTGGTGTCAGTGTTTCACCTGAACCAGCTTATTGTGGTACCTGCGGCTACTAGGGACTTGGAGGACTCCAAGTTGCTAGATGTTGTCAGGGCCCTGAAAATATAGTTTCCAGGACGACTGGAATCAGGAAAACTGACTTGCTGTTATCCTGTATGCACCCAACAAACTGGGTGCTCTTGCTTCTAAGCAGACGATTGTTAGTTGGATGTGTAGTACAATTCAGCTTGCACATTCTGTGGCAGGCCTGCCACAGCCAAAATATGTAAATGCCCATTTCACAAGGAAGGTGGGCTCATCTTGGGCGGCTGCCCGAGGGCTCTCGGCTTTAAAACTTTGCCGAGCTGATACTTGGTCAGGGGCACACCCTGACTGAGGAGGACCTGGAGTTCTCTCATTCGGTGCTGCAGAGTCATCCGCACTCTCCCGCCCGTTTGGGAGCTTTGGTATAATCCCCATGGTCCTGACGGAGTCCCCAGCATCCACTTAGGACGTTAGAGAAAATAAGAATTTACTTACCGATAATTCTATTTCTCGTAGTCCGTAGTGGATGCTGGGCGCCCATCCCAAGTGCGGATTGTCTGCAATACTTGTACATAGTTATTGTTACAAAAATCGGGTTATTATTGTTGTGAGCCATCTTTTCAGAGGCTCCGCTGTTATCATGCTGTTAACTGGGTTCAGATCACAGGTTGTACAGTGTGATTGGTGTGGCTGGTATGAGTCTTACCCGGGATTCAAAATCCTTCCTTATTGTGTACGCTCGTCCGGGCACAGTATCCTAACTGAGGCTTGGAGGAGGGTCATAGGGGGAGGAGCCAGTGCACACCACCTGATCCTAAAGCTTTTACTTTTGTGCCCTGTCTCCTGCGGAGCCGCTATTCCCCATGATCCTGACGGAGTCCCCAGCATCCACTACGGACTACGAGAAATAGAATTATCGGTAAGTAAATTCTTATTTTCTGCCAGGAGGGTCTTATGGACTCAGCAATGGACAGGGGATGCCGACTCTAAAAAACACATGGAGGTTTTGCCTTATAAGGGTGAGGAATTGTTTGGGGACGGTCTCTCGGACCTCGTATCCACAGCGACAGCTGGAAAGTCGACTTTCTTGCCACAGGTTTCCTCACAGCCTAAGAAAGCATCGTATTACCAAATGCAGTCCTTTCGTTCTCAAAAAAGCAAGAGAGTCAGAGGTGCATCCTTTCTTGCCAGAGGCAGGGGTAGAGGAAAGAAGCTGTACCATGCAGCCAGTTCTCAGGAACAAAAGTCCTCCCCTGCTTCCACTAAGTCCACCGCATGACGCTGGGGCTCCACAGGCGGAGCCAGGAGCGGTGGGGGCGCGTCTCCGAAATTTCTGCAACCAATGGGTTCGCTCACAAGTGGATCCTTGGGCTATACAAATTGTATCTCAGGGATACAAGCTGGAATTCGAAGTGACGCACCCTCACCGTTAACTAAAATCCGCCTTGCCAGCTTCTCCCACGGGGAGGGAGATAGTCCTGACGGCTATTCACAAGCTGTACCTCCAGCAAGTGATAATAATGGTACCCCCCCTTCAGCAGGGAAGGGGTTACTATTCCACACTGTTTGTGGTACCGAAACCGGACGGTTCGGTAAGACCCATTCTAAATTTAAAATCCTTGAACATTTACATGAAAAAGTTCAGGTTCAAAATGGAATCGCTCAGAGCGGTCATTGCCAGCCTGGAAGAGGGGGATTTTATGGTATCTCTGGACATCAAGGATGCGTACTTGCATGTCCCCATTTATCCGCCTCACCAGGAGTACCTCAGGTTTGTGGTACAGGACTGTCATTACCAATTCCAGACGTTGCCGTTTGGTCTATCCACGGCACCGAGAGTCTTTACCAAGGTAATGGCAGAGATGATGGTACTTCTCCGGAAGCAAGGAGTTACAGTTATCCCGTACTTGGACGATCTCCTCATAAAGGCGAGGTCCAGAGAGCAGTTGTTGGTCAGCGTAGCGCACTCTCAGGAAGTGTTGCTACGGCACGGCTGGATTCTGAATATTCCAAAGTCGCAGCTGATTCCTACGACGCGTCTGCCCTTCCTGGGCATGATTCTGGACAAAGAACAGAAGAAGGTATTTCTCCCGGAGGAGAAGGCTCAGGAGTTAGTGACCATGGTCAGGGATCTCCTGAAACCAAAGCAGGTGTCGGTGCATCACTGCACGCGAGTCCTGGGAAAGATGGTAGCGTCATACGAAGCCATTCCTTTCGGCAGGTTCCGTGCCAGGATCTTTCAGTGGGATCTGTTGGACAAGTGGTCTGGATCGCATCTTCAGATGCATCGGCTGATCGCCCTGTCCCCGAGGGCCAGGGTGTCTCTTCTGTGGTGGCTGCAGAGTGCTCATCTTCTCGAGGGCCGCAGGTTCGGCATACAGGACTGGGTCCTGGTGACCACGGATGCAAGCCTCCGCGGATGGGGGGCAGTCACTTAGGGAAGAAACTTCCAGGGGCTGTGGTCAAGTCAGGAGACTCGTCTGCACATAAACATACTGGAATTAAGGGCCATATACAACGCCCTGAGTCAAGCGGAGCCTCTGCTTCGAGACCAACCAGTGCTGATTCAGTCAGACAACATCACGGCAGTCGCCCATGTAAACCGACAGGGCGGCACAAGAAGCAGGGTGGCGATGGCGGAAGCCACAAGGATTCTTCGTTGGGCGGAGAATCACGTACAAGCACTGTCAGCAGTGTTCATTCCGGGAGTGGACAACTGGGAAGCAGACTTCCTCAGCAGGCACGACCTCCACCCGGGAGAGTGGGGACTTCATCAAGAAGTCTTCGAGCAGATTGCAAATCGGTGGGAACGGCCACAGGTGGACATGATGGCGTCCCGCCTAAACAAAAAGCTAAAAAAATATTGCGCCAGGTCAAGGGACCCTCAGGCGATAGCTGTGGACGCACTGGTAACTCCGTGGGTGTTCCAGTCGGTATATGTGTTTCCTCCTCTTCCTCTCATACACAAGGTACTGAGAATAGTAAGAAAAAGAGGAGTGAGAACAATACTCATTGTTCCGGATTGGCCAAGAAGGACTTGGTACCCAGAACTTCAAGAGATGGTCACAGAGGACCCATGGCCTCTGCCTCTCAGACAGGACCTGTTGCAGCAGGGGCCCTGTCTGTTCCAAGACTTACCGCGGCTGCGTTTGACGGCATGGCGGTTGAACGCCGGATCCTAGCGGAAAAGGGTATACCGGATGAAGTAATTCCTACGCTGATTAGAGCTAGGAATGATGTGACAGCAAAGCATTATCACCGCATATGGCGGAAATATGTTGCTTGGTGTGAGGCCAGGAAGGCCCCTACAGAGGACTTCCAGTTGGGTCGTTTTCTGCATTTCCTACAGTCAGGTGTGACTATGGGCTTCAGATTAGGGTCCATAAAGGTTCAGATCTCGGCCCTATCCATTTTCTTTCAAAAAGAACTGGCTTCACTGCCTGAGGTTCAGACGTTTGTAAAGGGAGTGCTGCATATTCAGCCTCCTTTTGTGCCACCTGCGGCACCTTGGGATCTTAACGTTGTGTTGGATTTCCTGAAATCCCACTGGTTTGAGCCACTTAAGACCGTGGAGCTAAAATATCTCACGTGGAAAGTGGTCATGCTATTGGCCTTAGCTTCGGCTAGGCGTGTGTCAGAATTGGCGGCTTTGTCATGTAAAAGCCCCTATCTGATCTTCCATATGGACAGGGCAGAATTGAGGACTCGTCCCCAATTTCTCCCTAAGGTGGTATCATCGTTTCATTTGAACCAACCTATTGTGGTGCCTGCGGCTTCTAGGGACTTGGAGGATTCCAAGTTGCTGGACGTAGTCCGGGCTTTGAAAATTTATGTTTCCAGAACGGCGGGAGTCAGAAAGTCTGACTCGCTGTTTATTCTGTATGCAGCCAACAAGGTTGGCGCTCCTGCTTCGAAGCAGACTATTGCTCGCTGGATCTGTAGCACGATTCAGCTGGCTCACTCTGCGGCTGGATTGCCGCATCCAAAATGAGTAAAAGCCCATTCCACAAGGAAGGTGGGCTCTTCTTGGGCGGCTGCCCGAGGGGTCTCGGCTTTACAGCTTTGCCGAGCTGCTACTTGGTCGGGTTCAAACACATTTGCTAAGGTCTACAAGTTTGATACCCTGGCTGAGGAGGACCTTGAGTTTGTTCATTCGGTGCTGCAGAGTCGTCCGCACTCTCCCGCCCGTTTGGGAGCTTTGGTATAATCCCCATGGTCCTTACGGAGTCCCCAGCATCCACTAGGACTAGTGATGAGCGGGTTCGGTTTCCGAGAAACCGAACCCCCCCGAGCTTTACCTTTTTTACACGGGTCCGAGCCATACTCTGATTCTCCCGTATGGCTCGGTTAAACCGAGCGCGCCCGAACGTCATCATCCCGCTGTCGGATTCTCGCGAGATTCGGATTCTATAAGCAGCCGCGCGTCGCCGCCATTTTCACACGTGCATTGGAGATGATAGGGAGAGGACGTGGCTGGCGTCCTCTCCGTTTAGTAGAAGACAGTTGATTTGATTGCTTGTTTATTACTATAATTGTGGGGAGCAGCTGTTAGGAGGAGTACAGTGCAGAGTTTAGTTTTTATCCATTCTCTGCCTGAAAAAAACGCTCCATACCATATCTGTGCTCAGTGTGCTGCATGATATATCTGTGCTGAGTGCTCACACTGCTTAATTGTGGGGACTGGGGGGGAGCAGCTATAGCAGGAGTACAGTGCAGAGTTTTGCTGACAGTGACCACCAGTATACGTTTGTCTGCCTGAAAAACACTCCATATCTGTGCTCACAGTGTGCTGCTTTATTGTGGGGACTGGGGACCACCAGTATAATTAATATTATATAGGAGTACAGTGCAGAGTGCACTGCTGTACCTACCTCTGTGTCGTCATCCATTAAGTATACTATCCATCTACATTCCTATACCTGTGGTGCATTTTAGTTTAGCAGTTTGCTGACAGTGTCCACCAGGTCCAGTATACTATATATAGCAGTACGGTAGGCCACTGCTGTACCTACCTCTGTGTCGTCACTCGTCATCCATTAAGTATACTATCCATCCATCTACATTGTATACCTGTGGTGCCTTTTTTTAGACTAGTTTAGCAGTTTGCTGACAGTGTCCACCAGGTCCAGTATACTGTATATAGCAGACCGGTAGGCCACTGCTGTACCTACCTCTGTGTCGTCACTCGTCATCCATTAAGTATACTATCCATCCATCTACATTGTATACCTGTGGTGCCTTTTTTTAGACTAGTTTAGCAGTTTGCTGACAGTGTCCACCAGGTCCAGTATACTGTATATAGCAGACCGGTAGGCCACTGCTGTACCTACCTCTGTGTCGTCACTCGTCATCCATTAAGTATACTATCCATCCATCTACATTGTATACCTGTGGTGCCTTTTTTTAAGACTAGTTTAGCAGTTTGCTGACAGTGTCCACCAGGTCCAGTATACTGTATATAGCAGTACGGTAGGCCACTGCTGTGTACCTACCTCTGTGTCGTCACTCGTCATCCATTAAGTATACTATCCATCTACATTCTATACCTGTGGTGCATTTTAGACTAGTTTAGCAGTTTGCTGACAGTGTCCACCAGTATACTATATATAGCAGTACGGTAGGCCACTGCTGTGTACCTACCTCTGTGTCGTCATTCGTCATCCATTAAGTATACTATCCATCTACATTCTATACCTGTGGTGCATTTTAGACTAGTTTAGCAGTTTGCTGACAGTGTCCACCAGTATACTATATATAGCAGTACGGTAGGCCACTGCTGTGTACCTACCTCTGTGTCGTCACTCGTCATCCATTAAGTATACTATCCATCCATCTACATTGTATACCTGTGGTGGCTTTTTTTTAGACTAGTTTAGCAGTTTGCTGACAGTGTCCACCAGGTCCAGTATACTATATATAGCAGTACGGTAGGCCACTGCTGTACCTACCTCTGTGTCGTCACTCGTCATCCATTAAGTATACTATCCATCCATCTACATTGTATACCTGTGGTGCCTTTTTTTAGACTAGTTTAGCAGTTTGCTGACAGTGTCCACCAGGTCCAGTATACTGTATATAGCAGACCGGTAGGCCACTGCTGTACCTACCTCTGTGTCGTCACTCGTCATCCATTAAGTATACTATCCATCCATCTACATTCTATACCTGTGGTGCATTTTAGACTAGTTTAGCAGTTTGCTGACAGTGTTCACCAGTATACTATATATAGCAGTACGGTAGGCCACTGCTGTGTACCTACCTCTGTGTCGTCACTCGTCATCCATTAAGTATACTATCCATCTACATTGTATACCTGTGGTGCATTTCAGTTGTGCGCAGTAAATATAGTAGTAGGCCATTGCTATTGATACTGGCATATAATTCCACACATTAAAAAATGGAGAACAAAAATGTGGAGGTTAAAGGGAAAGATCAAGATCCACTTCCACCTCGTGCTGAAGCTGCTGCCACTAGTCATGGCCGAGACGATGAAATGCCATCAACGTCGTCTGCCAAGGCCGATGCCCAATGTCATAGTAGAGAGCATGTAAAATCCAAAACACAAAAGTTCAGTAAAATTACCCAAAAATCAAAATTAAAAGCGTCTGAGGAGAAGCGTAAACTTGCCAATATGCCATTTACCACACGGAGTGGCAAGGAACGGCTGAGGCCCTGGCCTATGTTCATGGCTAGTGGTTCAGCTTCAAATGAGGATGGAAGCACTCATCCTCTCGCTAGAAAAAAAAAAAGACTTAAGCTGGCAAAAGCACAGCAAAGAACTGTGCGTTCTTCAAAATCACAAATCCCCCGACCAGAAGAGAGAGGTGGCACAAAGTCCAGAATCCAAAACGGAAATCCAAAGGCGAAGAACCTCTCCACCTGATGGATGCCACCTGAAGGGAGTACGGCTGAGGGACTTTATTAGTCCTTTCTCCAGTTTTGATTGTACTGGCTCCCGGGACGAACCTGTAGAAGGTCCCCCATGGGTGACTTATTTGCTTCGTTTCTCTGTGGTTTCTGCTTCATGACTTCAGATTTGTGATGTCCCCCTCCAAATTTTTTTTTTTTTTCTCTTCCCTCTCCCTCTCCTCACTCTTTCTCCCCTCAGCCCCCCTAGGTGCTTGACAATATTCATATCCTGTATTTCATCACTGTACCATGCCATAGCTGTCAATCACTACTTTGTTTCTAGACCTAGGACCTTACTTTTACGCATTTACTTCACGCAGTTCTTACCCTTAATTAGTGCCGCCTGATCTCCCCCCCCCATATAATTTTTTTTTTTTCTCTCTCTCTTCGGAAGGACCCTTCCCATTATCATTATTAATATTGCTGTTACTGTTGTTATTTATGTTACTATTCTTGAAATGCACAACCAACACCGGTTATTTTTGTTGCTTACGCTCCACTTGAATTAACTGATTTTAGGATGGCGGGGCTGCGGCCCAATAATATACCCCCTACCGCTACGGTTTTCCCGAGACAGGGACACCCTTACGGTCCCTTCCCTGTCCGGTTGCGGTATCTTACTGTTAGACTTACTCAGGTATGTCGCCTTCTCTCTTTCCTGTTCCTAGATACTCTTCCATTTTCTCTTTTCTTCCTAATCCTACCATTCCTTTTTTCCCTTTCGTCACCTGGTCCGCAGTATATGATTTTTGAGGCTCTACAACACCCCGACATATGGCTTCCACACTGAGGATAGTCTCCATAAACGCCAGGGGTTTAAACGTCCCTGAGAAGAGGGCCTGTGCCCTCTGTTCGTTCCACGCGGAGAGGGCTGATATTGTCCTTGTGCAGGAGACCCATTTCCGGCACTCCTCCTCTGCACCCCATCTTAGGAATAGGTTTTTTCCCACTTCGTATTATTGTAATTACTCCCAGTCTAAATCTAAAGGGGTGGCCATCCTCTTTGCTAAACATTTACCTATTACCAATGTGGTGGCCCATAGGTTGGAGGAGGGGAGATGCCTCGTACTAGTATGCTCCATCTTTAACACGACCTTTACAATTGTTAATATATATGCTCCCAACCAAGGTCAACCTGCCTTCCTCGAGGCTATTATGGATAGGGTTGATGCGCTGAAACAGGGGATCCTGATTGTGGGAGGAGACTTCAACTGGGCCCTCGACTACACTCTAGACACCTCCCCCGAGTCCCCGCTGGTACGCCACCGCTTGTCCAGGAAGGTGCGGCGCCTCCTCCACGTCCATCAGCTGTCCGACGTCTGGCGCATATTCCACCCGTCAGACCGGGATTACACATATTACTCGGCCCCTCATTGTTCATACTCTAGGCTAGGCTATATTCTACTAGACCACAGACACCTGCCCCTGGCCTGCAATGCTTCAATAGGCCAGATGACATGGTCTGACCACGCTCCGGTTAGACTAGACATCTCCATCGGACCCCCCCTGCTCAGCGACGCTTGTGGCGCTTCAACGAATCTCTATTTCTCGACCCGTACTGTAAAGCCCAACTAGAAGATGCCATCGATATGTATATTGATTGTAATGTCTCCCCTGATGTATCTGATTTGACAATTTGGGAGGCTCATAAATGTGTAATCCGGGGAAAGTGCATTCAATTAGGCTCCTATTTAAGGAAACAACGCTTGGGCCAAATTGAAGGACTTCTGCGGCAAATCCAATCCTTAGAAACCGCCCATAAGGCCTCCCTCTCCCCCGACACCTATGTCGATCTGGTTGCGGCCCGTTCGTCCTTGAATAAATTGCTATTAGACAAGGTGAAATTCTCTTTCAGAAAGTGCCGCAATCGTTATTACCGCTGGGGCAACAAACCGGGCAAAATGCTTGCCAGGGCTTTGCGTAGCCAGAGAGCGCTCTCATATATCCCCTCCATAAAGGACGCTCAAGGCCGTCTTTTCCATAACACGGACAAAATTGCGGAGACATTTTGTTCATACTACACCTCCCTCTACAATCTCCCCCCCTCCGACTTGGCTAGCGATCGGTCGCGCGACGTCGACGCTTACCTTACAAAGGTCGGCTTCCCTAAACTCTCGGAGGAGGCCGAGGAGGAGTTGGAGAGGCCCTTTACCTCACAAGAACTCGATGATGCCATCAAATCCACCCCTTCTGGAAAGAGCCCTGGCCCGGACGGTTTTACCATCAATTACTATAAAGCCTTTAAAGATTAATTGTCCCCCCTCCTCTTAGACGCCTGCAATACAGTCTCTGATACTAACCCTTTTTCTAGGCAATCCCTCGAGGCCCACATCACGGTCATCCCTAAGGAAGGCAGGGACCCCTCCCTGTGTCCCAGCTACCGGCCTATATCCCTTCTAAATGCTGACGTTAAGCTCTTCGCCAAGCTCCTTGCTAATAGACTCAGGTCCCTCCTACCCTCCCTTATACATAATGACCAAGTGGGGTTTGTCCCTGGTCGAGAGGCGAAGGACAATACGTCTAAGATCGTAGCTCTTATACACTACGTTTCCTCAACGAACTCCCCATCGATCCTGTTATCTACTGACGCTGAAAAGGCGTTCGATAGAATCGACTGGGGTTTCATGGCTGGGGTGCTGAGACACATGGGACTGGGGCCGACTTGCTTTCACCGCGTCCTGGCCCTTTACACCTCCCCTTCGGCCAGAATTGCGATAAACGGTTCCTTGTCCGGATCGTTCGATATTCATAACGGAACTAGACAGGGCTGCCCCCTATCCCCCATGATTTTTATTCTCTGCATGGAAGCCTTAGCTAGGGCGATTAGGCTCAACCCAAATATTTCTGGAATTAGGCTCAAGGATGACGAATACAAACTTGCCCTCTATGCCGATGATTTACTGGCTACGATCACAAACCCTACAGTCTCCCTGCCTAATTTAATGGATGAGTTTAAGCTCTTTGGTGAGCTCTTTAACTTTAAAATAAATTACTCAAAATCAGTGGCCCTGAATCTTAATGCCCCGACTGCCATGGTATCAGGACTTAAAGCTGCGCTCCCCTTCACCTGGCACACCTCACATTTGAAATACTTGGGGACTACCATTACCAGGGATCCTTCCCGCCTTTTCGACTCTAATTTTACCCCCCTCCTAACTAAACTTCGGGCAGATCTCCAATCCTGGACTTCTAAGTCTTTCTCCTGGCTAGGCAGACTGGGTATTCTCAAGATGAATTCCCTCCCTAAAATCTTGTATCTACTACAGACCCTACCGATCACAATCCCTTCAACATGGTTCCGGGAGGTACAACTGCTATTTAGAGAATTTATCTGGGGAGGCAAGAGACCGCGCCTGAAATTTTCCATGATGGTTAGGCAGAGAGACAAAGGTGGCCTCCGCCTGCCAGATATACAGGGCTACTATCGAGCCTGCCATCTCCAAAGGATCCTTTGGTGGTCTAGGGCTGTAACATCGAAACAATGGGTGCAGATAGAGAATCAAGTACTCCCGTCACCAATCGCTGTCACTCCCTGGGTACATACCCTCCCTGCCATCTCCCACCCCACTATAGGCCCCACCTTAACATGTTGGAAAGCGATTAGAAAATCCCCCTCTATTTCCTCATCGACTTCCGCTTACATGTCCTTTTTATTTAATGAACGATTTCCCCCTGGTATGGCCATACGGGCCTTCCAATCTTGGTATGATTTAGGACTCTGGAGGGTCGGGCAGCTGATGGACGGGGGTGAGGTTGTCTCCTTTTCGAATCTACAAGAGAAATGGCATTTACCGCCCAGAGACTTTTGGCGAAATCTGCAAGTTCGACATTTTTTGATGTCTCAGGGCTACTCTAGAGGGAGGCCCCCAGCCCTCACGCCGTTTGAACGCCTCTGCGACAGCTCGGCGCCCCCGCCCCACTCTATCTCCCTGATATACAACCTTCTATTGGCAGACTCCAGCACAACTCTCCCTCCCTTTACTGAGGCGTGGGATAGAAATCTCGACAGAGAGCTGGGCGAAGACGTTTGGGAGAAAATATTCAAACTGGCTCATGCTTGCTCCCCCAGTACACTGGTAGTAGAAACCCAGTACAAATTAATCTCTCGATGGTATAGATGCCCTGATATTCTTTCTAAGATGGGTCTTGGTCTCCCCAATACCTGTTGGCGCTGCTCTTCTGGCCCTGGGAACCCGCTCCATATATGGTGGTCGTGCCCCTTGCTTCAACCCTACTGGAAGGAGATACTTTCACTTTCTGCTGAAATTATAGGTGACGAGACTCCAACGGATCCCCTGTTTTGGCTGTTTCACTACTCGTCCAAACCCATCTCGAGCTATAAACACTCCTTATTATGCCATCTCAACAATGCCGCCAAGGCGGTGATTCCTGTCCGCTGGCGATCCTCCTCCCCTCCAACTGTTAGAGATTGGTTGAATAGAGTAGATCTTTATATGGAATTGGATGATATAATGGCATCTGCCGATGGGGGCTATCCATCCTTCAGGGATACGTGGGCGCGATGGCTACTTTTTAAGGATTCCTCAACTTTTAGGTCCATCCTCGCCTCCAGGTCCCCCACGCCATCTTAGACGTTTTCCCACCTCGTTGTATTGCTTCTTGTTGTGTGGTAAGCAGGAGACATGCGCTGTGGACCGGGTGACTCTGATTCTGACTCTCGTTCTAAGCCTCCCTCCCTTCTCTTCCCCCTCTATCTCTTTCCGTATTCTTTCTTTATCTCTTTTCTTTATCTTGTTCTTGTATTGGGTTAATAAGGTTAACAAGATATGTTTGACTATCACATTGTACCATTTTATGTGTTCAAGCTGTTGTGTAACATTGAGTATATGCTCTCTTGGTATTGACCACGGGAGCCAGATAGGCTTGCAGTTGTATCACGACACTACTTTTCTTTTATTGCGACTGTCTGTATGTTAACCATTTGTTATTGCTACAAATTTTACAATAAACATATTTTGCACTAAAATCACAAATCCCCAAGGAGAGTCCAATTGTGTCGGTTGCGATGCCTGACCTTCCCAACACTGGACGAGAAGAGGTGGCGCCTTCCACCATTTGCACGCCCCCTGCAAGTGCTGGAAGGAGCACCCGCTGTCCAGTTCCTGATAGTCAGATTGAAGATGTCAGTGTTGAAGTACACCAGGATGAGGATATGGGTGTTGCTGGCACTGGGGAGGAAATTGACAAGGAGGATTCTGATGGTGAGGTGGTTTGTTTAAGTCAGGCACCCGGGGAGACACCTGTTGTCCGTGGGAGGAATATGGCCATTGACATGCCTGGTCAAAATACTAAAAAAATCAGCTCTTCGGTGTGGAAGTATTTCAACAGAAATGCGGACAACAGGTGTCAAGCCGTGTGTTGCCTTTGTCAAGCTGTAATAAGTAGGGGTAAGGACGTTAACCACCTCGGAACATCCTCCCTTATACATCACCTGCAGCGCATTCATCATAAGTCAGTGACAAGTTCAAAAACTTTGGGTGACAGCGGAAGCAGTCCGCTGACCACTAAATCCCTTCCTCTTGTAACCAAGCTCCTGCAAACCACACCACCAACTCCCTCAGTGTCAATTTCCTCCTTACCCAGGAAAGCCAATAGTCCTGCAGGCCATGTCACTGGCAAGTCTGACGAGTCCTCTCCTGCCTGGGATTCCTCCGATGCATCCTTGAGTGTAACGCCTACTGCTGCTGGCGCTGCTGTTGTTGCTGCTGGGAGTCGATCGTCATCCCAGAGGGGAAGTCGGAAGACCACTTGTACTACTTCCAGTAAGCAATTGACTGTCCAACAGTCCTTTGCGAGGAAGATGAAATATCACAGCAGTCAACCTGCTGCAAAGCGGATAACTGAGGCCTTGGCAGCCTGGGCGGTGAGAAACGTGGTTCCGGTATCCATCGTTAATTCAGAGCCAACTAGAGACTTGATTGAGGTACTGTGTCCCCGGTACCAAATACCATCTAGGTTCCATTTCTCTAGGCAGGCGATACCGAAAATGTACACAGACCTCAGAAAAAGATTTACCAGTGTCCTAAAAAATGCAGTTGTACCCAATGTCCACTTAACCACGGACATATGGACAAGTGGAGCAGGGCAGACTCAGGACTATATGACTGTGACAGCCCACTGGGTAGATGTATTGCCTCCCGCAGCAAGAACAGCAGCGGCGGCACCAGTAGCAGCATCTCGCAAACGCCAACTCGTTCCTAGGCAGGCTACGCTTTGTATCACCGCTTTCCAGAATAGCCACACAGCTGAAAACCTCTTACGGCAACTGAGGAAGATCATCGCAGAATGGCTTACCCCAATTGGACTCTCCTGGGGATTTGTGACATCGGACAACGCCAGCAATATTGTGCGTGCATTACATCTGGGCAAATTCCATCACGTCCCATGTTTTGCACATACCTTGAATTTGGTGGTGCAGAATTATTTAAAAAACGACAGGGGCGTGCAAGAGATGCTGTCGGTGGCCCGAAGAATTGCGGGCCACTTTCGGCGTTCAGGCACCGCGTACCGAAGACTGGAGCACCACCAAACATTCCTGAACCTGCCCTGCCATCATCTGAAGCAAGAGGTGGTAACGAGGTGGAATTCAACCCTCTATATGCTTCAGAGGATGGAGGAGCAGCAAAAGGCCATTCAAGCCTATACATCTGGCCACGATATAGGCAAAGGAGGTGGAATGCACCTGTCTCAAGCGCAGTGGAGAATGATTTCAACGTTGTGCAAGGTTCTGCAACCCTTTGAACTTGCCACACGTGAAGTCAGTTCAGACACTGCCAGCCTGAGTCAGGTCATTCCCCTCATCAGGCTTTTGCAGAAGAAGCTGGAGACATTGAAGGAGGAGCTAAAACAGAGCGATTCCGCTAGGCATGTGGGACTTGTGGATGGAGCCCTTCATTCGCTTAACCAGGATTCACGGGTGGTCAATCTGTTGAAATCAGAGCACTACATTTTGGCCACCGTGCTCGATCCTAGATTTAAAACCTACGTTGTATCTCTCTTTCCGGCAGACACAAGTCTGCAGAGGTTCAAAGACCTGCTGGTGAGAAAATTGTCAAGTCAAGCGGAACGTGACCCGTCACCATCTCCTCCTTCACATTCTCCCGTAACTGGGGGTGCGAGGAAAAGGCTAAGAATTCCGAGCCCACCCGCTGGCGGTGATGCAGGGCAGTCTGGAGCGAGTGCTGACATCTGGTCCGGACTGAAGGACCTGGCAACGATTACGGACATGTCGTCTACTGTCACTGCATATGATTCTCTCACCATTGAAAGAATGGTGGAGGATTATATGAGTGACCGCATCCAAGTAGGCACGTCAGACAGTCCGTACGTATACTGGCAGGAAAAAGAGGCAATTTGGAGGCCCTTGCACAAACTGGCTTTATTCTACCTAAGTTGCCCTCCCACAAGTGTGTACTCCGAAAGAGTGTTTAGTGCCGCCGCTCACCTTGTCAGCAATCGGCGTACGAGGTTACATCCAGAAAATGTGGAGAAGATGATGTTCATCAAAATGAATTATAATCAATTCCTCCGTGGATACATTCACCAGCAGCAATTGCCTCCAGAAAGTACACGGGGACCTGAGATGGTGGATTCCAGTGGGGACGAATTGATAATCTGTGAGGAGGGGGATGTACACGGTGATATATCGGAGGATGATGATGAGGTGGACATCTTGCCTCTGTAGAGCCAGTTTGTGCAAGGAGAGATTGATTGCTTCTTTTTTGGTGGGGCCCAAACCAACCCGTCATATCAGTCACAGTCGTGTGGCAGACCCTGTCACTGAAATTATGGGTTTGTTAAAGTGTGCATGTCCTGTTTATACAACATAAGGGTGGGTGGGAGGGCCCAAGGACAATTCCATCTTGCACCTCTTTTTTCTTTCATTTTTCTTTGCATCATGTGCTGTTTGGGGACAATTTTTTGGAAGGGCCATCCTGTCTTGATTGACACTACAGTGCCACTCCTAGATGGGCCAGGTGTTTGTGTCGGCCACTTGTGTCGCTTAGCTTAGTCACACAGCCACCTTGGTGCGCCTCTTTTTTTCTTTGCATCATGTGCTGTTTGGGGACAATTTTTTGGAAGGGCCATCCTGTCTTGATTGACACTGCAGTGCCACTCCTAGATGGGCCAGGTGTTTGTGTCGGCCACTTGTGTCGCTTAGCTTAGTCACACAGCGACCTTGGTGCGCCTCTTTTTTTCTTTGCATCATGTGCTGTTTGGGGAGTATTTTTTGGAAGGGCCATCCTGCCTGACACTGCAGTGCCACTCCTAGATGGGCCAGGTGTTTGTGTCGGCCACTTGTGTCGCTTAGCTTAGTCACACAGCGACCTTGGTGCGCCTCTTTTTTTCTTTGCATCATGTGCTGTTTGGGGACTATTTTTTTTGAAGTGCCATCCTGTCTGACACTGCAGTGCCACTCCTAGATGGGCCAGGTGTTTGTGTCGGCCACTTGGGTCGCTTAGCTTAGCCATCCAGCGACCTCGGTGCAAATTTTAGGACTAAAAATAATATTGTGAGGTGTTCAGAATAGATTGAAAATGAGTGGAAATTATGGTTATTGAGGTTAATAATACTATGGGATCAAACTGACCCCCAAATTCTATGATTTAAGCTGTTTTTGAGGGTTTTTTGAAAAAAACACCCGAATCCAAAACACACCCGAATCCGACAAAAATTTTTCGGTAAGGTTTTGCCAAAACGCGTCCGAATCCAAAACACGGCTGCGGAACCGAACCCAAAACCAAAACACAAAACCCGAAAAATTTCCGGTGCACATCACTAACTAGGACGTCAGAGAAAATAAGAATTTACTCACCGGTAATTCTATTTCTCGTAGTCCGTAGTGGATGCTGGGCGCCCATCCCAAGTGCGGACTTTTTCTGCAATACGTGTATATAGTTATTGCTTACTAAAGGGTTATTGTTATGAGCCATCCGTTGATTGAGGCTCAGTTGTTGTTCATACTGTTAACTGGGTATGGTTATCACAAGTTATACGGTGTGATTGGTGTGGCTGGTATGAGTCTTACCCTGGTTTCCAAATCCTTTCCTTGTAGTGTCAGCTCTTCCGGGCACAGTTTCCCTAACTGAGGTCTGGAGGAGGGGCATAGAGGGAGGAGCCAGTGCACACCAGATAGTACCTAATCTTTCTTTTAGAGTGCCCAGTCTCCTGCGGAGCCCGTCTATTCCCCATGGTCCTTACGGAGTCCCCAGCATCCACTATGGACTATGAGAAATAGAATTACCGGTGAGTAAATTCTTATTATCTCTACTATAGATGACTAACCTACCTTGCAACATACACTTATCTCTACTATAGATGTCTACCCTACCATCCAACATACACTTATCTCTACTATAGGTACCTACCCTACCTTCCAACATACACTTCTCTCTACTATAGGTACCTACCCTGCCATCCAACATACACTTACCTCTACTATATGTACCTACCCTACCATTCAACATACACTTATGTCAGCTATAGATGACATCTATCTATCTATCTATCTATCTATCTATCTATCTATCTATCCATCAGCTGCTTATAGCTCTGCAGGTAAGGGTTATTCTGATTTCCTGGCTTGTCTTTGCAGTGGACCTGCTATCCGGTTATAATGTGGGTACAGTCATCCATGACACCAAGATTGACTGGCTAGAGCTGAATGAGACTGGCCGTAAGCTGCTTTTCCGAGATAAAAAACTTCGGGTGAGGAAAATAATGAAGCCCTGGCTTTACCCCTGCCCAGTGCCCTGGCTTTACCCCTGCCCAGTGCCCTGGCTTTACCCCTGCCCAGTGCCCTGGCTTTTCCCTGTTGCTATGTCCAGTCACTACTGTCTGGTCAGTGCTCCCGGCTGCTCCCTCTGTAGTCCCTACTGTCTGGTCTGTACCCCCAGTTGCTCCCTGTGTAGTCCCTACTGTCTGGTCACTACCCCCGGCTACTCCCTCTGTAGTCCCTACTGTCTGGTCAGTACCCCGGCTGCTCCCTGTGTAGTTCCTACTGTCTGGTCAGTACCCCCGGCTGCTCCCTGTGTAGTCCCTACTGTCTGGTCAGTACCCCCGGCTGCTCCCTGTGTAGTCCCTACTGTCTGGTCACTACCCCCGGCTGCTCCCTCTGTAGTCCCTACTGTCTGGTCAGTACCCCCGGCTGCTCCCTGTGTAGTTCCTACTGTCTGGTCAGTACCCCCGGCTGCTCCCTGTGTAGTCCCTACTGTCTGGTCAGTACCCCCGGCTGCTCCCTGTGTAGTCCCTACTGTCTGGTCACTACCCCCGGCTGCTCCCTCTGTAGTCCCTACTGTCTGGTCAGTACCCCCGGCTGCTCCCTGTGTAGTCCCTACTGTCTGGTCTGTACCCCCGTCTGCTCCCTCTGTAGTCCCTACTGTCTGGTCTGTACCACCGTCTGCTCCCTGTGTAGTCCCTACTGTCGGGTCAGTACCCCAGTTGCTCCCTGTGTAGTCCCTACTGTCGGGTCAGTACCCCCGGATGCTCCCTTTGTAGTCCCTACTGTCTGGTCGGAACTCCCGGCTGCTCCCTCTGTAGTCCCTACTGTCTGGTCAGTGCCCCCGGCTGCTCCCTGTGTAGTCCCTACTGTCTGGTCTGTACTCCCAGTTGCTCCCTGTGTAGTCCCTACTGTCTGGTCTGTACCCCCAGCTGCTCCCTGTGTAGTCCCTACTGTCTGGTCAGTACTCCCGGCTGCTCCCTCTGTAGTCCCTACTTTCTGGTCAGTACCCCGACTGCTCCCTGTGTAGTCCCTACTGTCTGGTCAGTACCCCAGCTGCTCCCTGTGTAGTTCCTACTGTCTGGTCAGTACCCCCGGCTGCTCCCTGTGTAGTCCCTACTGTCTGGTCAGTACTCCCGGCTGCTCCCTGTGTAGTTCCTACTGTCTGGTCAGTACCCCCGGCTGCTCCCTGTGTAGTCCCTACTGTCTGGTCAGTACCCCCAGCTGCTCCCTGTGTAGTTCCTATTGTCTGGTCAGTACCCCGACTGCTCCCTGTGTAGTCCCTACTGTCTGGTCAGTACCCCAGCTGCTCCCTGTGTAGTCCCTACTGTCGGGTCAGTACCCCCGGATGCGCCCTGTGTAGTCCCTACTGTCTGGTCGGTACTCCCGGCTGCTCCCTCTGTAGTCCCTACTGTCTGGTCAGTACCCCGGCTGCTCCGTGTAGTCCCTACTGTCTGGTCTGTGCCCCCGACTACTCCCTGTGTAGTCCCTACTGTCTCGTCTGTTCCCCGGCTGCTCCGTGTAGTCCCTACTGTCTGGTTAGTACTCCCAGCTGCTCCCTGTGTAGTACCTACTGTCTGGTCTGTACCCCCAGCTGCTCCCTGTGTAGTCACTACTGTCTGGTCTGTGCCCCAGCTGCTCCCTGTGTAGTCCCTACTGTCTGGTCAGTACTCCCAGCTGCTCCCTGTGTAGTCCCTACTGTCTAGTCAGTACCCCGGCTGCTCCCTATGTAGTCCCTACTAGTCAGTACCCCCGGCTGCTCCCTGTGTAGTCCCTACTGTCTGGTCTGTGCCCCAGCTGATCCTTGTATAGTCCCTGCTCCCTGGCCAGTACCCCCGACTGCTCCCTGTGTAGTTTTTACTGTCTGGTCAGTACCCACGTCTGCTCCCTGTGTAGTCCCTACTGTCTGGTCAGTACCCCGGCTGCTCCCTGTGTAGTCCCTACTGTCTGGTCAGTACCCCGGCTGCTCCCTGTGTAGTCCCTACTGTCTGGTCAGTACCCCGGCTGCTCCCTGTGTAGTCCCTACTGTCTGGTCAGTACCCCGGCTGCTCCCTGTGTAGTCCCTACTGTCTGGTCAGTACCCCGGCTGCTCCCTCTGTAGTCCCTACTGTCTGGTCAGTACCCCGGCTGCTCCCTCTGTAGTCCCTACTGTCTGGTCAGTACCCCCGGCTGCTCCCTGTGTAGTCCCTACTGTCTGGCCAGTACCCCCAGTTGCTCCCTGTGTAGTCCCTACTGTCTGGTCAGTACTACCAGCTGCTCCCTGTGTAGTCCCTACTGTCTGGTCAGTACCCACGGCTGCTCCCTGTGTAGTCACTACTGTCTGGTCAGTGGCCCCCGGCTGCTCCCTGTGTAGTCCCTACTGTCTGGTCAGTACCCCCGGCTGCTCCCTGTGTAGTCCCTACTGTCTGGTCAGTACCCCAGCTGCTCCCTGTGTAGTCCCTACTGTCTTTTCAGTACCCCGGCTGATTCCTGTGTAGTTCCTACTGTCTGGTCAGTGCCCCCGGCTGCTCCGTGTAGTCCCTACTGTCTGGTCAGTGGCCCCCGGCTGCTACCTGTGTAGTCCCTACTGTCTGGTCAGTGGCCCCCGGCTGCTCCCTGTGTAGTCCCTACTGTCTGGTCAGTACCCCGGCTGCTCCCTGTGTAGTCCCTACTGTCTGGTCAGTACCCCAGCTGCTCCCTGTGTAGTCCCTACTGTCTGGTCAGTACCCCGGCTGCTCCCTGTGTAGTCCCTACTGTCTTTTCAGTACCCCGGCTGCTTCCTGTGTAGTCCCTACTGTCTGGTCAGTACCCCGGCTGCTTCCTGTGTAGTCCCTACTGTCTGGTCAGTACCCCGGCTGATTCCTGTGTAGTTCCTACTGTCTGGTCAGTACCCCGGCTGCTCCCTGTGTAGTCCCTACTGTCTGGTCAGTACCCCGGCTGATTCCTGTGTAGTTCCTACTGTCTTTTCAGTACCCCGGCTGATTCCTGTGTAGTTCCTACTGTCTGGTCAGTGCCCCCGGCTGCTCCGTGTAGTCCCTACTGTCTGGTCAGTGGCCCCCGGCTGCTACCTGTGTAGTCCCTACTGTCTGGTCAGTGGCCCCCGGCTGCTCCCTGTGTAGTCCCTACTGTCTGGTCAGTACCCCGGCTGCTCCCTGTGTAGTCCCTACTGTCTGGTCAGTACCCCAGCTGCTCCCTGTGTAGTCCCTACTGTCTGGTCAGTACCCCGGCTGCTCCCTGTGTAGTCCCTACTGTCTTTTCAGTACCCCGGCTGCTTCCTGTGTAGTCCCTACTGTCTGGTCAGTACCCCGGCTGCTTCCTGTGTAGTCCCTACTGTCTGGTCAGTACCCCGGCTGATTCCTGTGTAGTTCCTACTGTCTGGTCAGTACCCCGGCTGCTCCCTGTGTAGTCCCTACTGTCTGGTCAGTACCCCGGCTGATTCCTGTGTAGTTCCTACTGTCTGGTCAGTGCCCCCGGCTGCTCCCTGTGTAGTCCCTACTGTCTTTTCAGTACCCCGGCTGCTTCCCGTGTAGTCCCTACTGTCTGGTCAGTACCCCGGCTGATTCCTGTGTAGTTCCTACTGTCTGGTCAGTACCCCCGGCTGCTTCCTGTGTAGTCCCTACTGTCTGGTCAGTACCCCGGCTGATTCCTGTGTAGTTCCTACTGTCTGGTCAGTACCCCCGGCTGCTCCCTGTGTAGTCCCTACTGTCTGGTCAGTACCCCGGCTGATTCCTGTGTAGTTCCTACTGTCTGGTCAGTGCCCCCGGCTGCTCCGTGTAGTCCCTACTGTCTGGCTACACTTGTCACGTGACCCCGGACAGCTCCTCATACTCTGTTTTCTTTCCATGCTGCAGCTGAATCTGTTTGATGTCTCGGACGGCCATAAGACCACCATACTGAGCTACTGCCCCTATGTACAGTGGGTGCCCGGCAGTGATGTGGTGGTGGCGCAGAACAGGAGTAATCTCTGTGTCTGGTACAATATAGACGCGCCAGAGCGAGTAACCATGTTCCCTGTGAAGGTAATATACAGCCGTGTACAACAGAGCATGTATGTATGTATTTGTGTGTGTGTGTGTAAATAAGATTTGATTTACATACAGATTTGATATCTCAGGCCTGCTTCCGCAGTAGACCGTGCAGAATGAGGCGTCAGACACTCCCGCACGGCCACTGCCTCAGACGGTTACTTGCGGCAGGGTCCACAACTTGCACCTAGCACCGCTGCTGATGGGCAACCCCTGGACTGCGTGGCCGGACCCGCAACTAAATTGTGGTCTGCCGCCCGTCTTAGGGTGGGTAGGATAGGATGTTTGATGGGTGGGATGCAGTGCAATATGGATGGGTTTAATGCGATGCGGGTGGCTGGGTGGGATGCAGCGGGATGTGGATGGGTGCGATGGAACGTTGTATGGGTGGGGTGTGAGTGTGATGTGGATGGGTGGGATGGGACATTGGATGGTTGGGATGTGGATGGGTGCGATTGGACATTGTATGGGTGTGGTGTGGATGGGACATTGGATGGGTGTGGTGTGGATGGGACATTGGATGCGTGGGATGGGACATTAGATGGGTGTGGTGCGGATGGGTGCGATTGGACATTGGATGGGTGTGGTGTGGATGGGTGCGATTGGACATTGGATGGGTGTGGTGTGGATGGGTGCGATTGGACATTGGATGGGTGTGGTGTGGATGGGTGCGATTGGACATTGGATGGGTGTGAGTGTGATGTGGATGGGTGGGATGGGACATTGGATGGGTGTGGTGTGGATGGGACATTGGATGGTTGGGATGTGGATGGGTGCGATTGGACATTGGATGGGTGCGATTGGACATTGGATGGGACATTGGATGGGTGTGGTGTGGATGGGTGCGATTGGACATTGGATGGGTGTGGTGTGGATGGGTGGGATGGGACATTGGATGGTTGGGATGTGGATGGGTGCGATTGGATGGGTGTGGTGTGGATGGGTGCGATTGGATGGGTGGGATGTGGATGGGTGCGATTGGACATTGGATGGGTGGGATGGGACATTGGATGGTTGGGATGTGGATGGGTGCGATTGGATGGGTGTGGTGTGGATGGGTGCGATTGGACATTGGATGGGTGCGATTGGACATTGGATGGGTGTGGTGTGGATGGGTGCGATTGGACATTGGATGGGTGTGGTGTGGATGGGACATTGGATGGGTGGGATGTGGATGGGTGCGATTGGACATTGGATGGGTGTGGTGTGGATGGGACATTGGATGGGTGGGATGTGGATGGGTGCGATTGGACATTGGATGGGTGTGGTGTGGATGGGTGGGATGGGACATTGGATGGGTGTGGTGTGGATGGGTGGGATGGGACATTGGATGGGTGGTATGGGACATTGGGTGGGATGTGGATGGGTGGGATGGGACATTGGATGGGTGCGATTGGACATTGGATGGGTGTGGTGTGGATGGGTGCAATTGGACATTGGATGGGTGTGGTGTGGATGGGACATTGGATGGGTGAGATGTGGATGGGTGCGATTGGACATTGGATGGGTGTGGTGTGGATGGGACATTGGATGGGTGGGATGTGGATGGGTGCGATTGGACATTGGATGGGTGTGGTGTGGATGGGACATTGGATGGGTGTGGTGTGGATGGGACATTGGATGGGACATTGGGTGGGATGTGGATGGGTGGGATGGGACATTGGATGGGTGCGATTGGACATTGGATGAGACATTGGATGGTTGGGATGTGGATGGGTGAGATTGGATGGGTGGGATGTGGATGGGTGCGATTGGACATTGGATGGGTGAGATGTGGATGGGTGCGATTGGACATTGGATGGGTGTGGTGTGGATGGGTGCGATTGGACATTGGATGGGTGTGGTGTGGATGGGACATTGGATGGGTGGGATGTGGATGGGTGCGATTGGACATTGGATGGGTGTGGTGTGGATGGGTGGGATGGGACATTGGATGGGTGGGATGTGGATGGGTGCGATTGGACATTGGATGGGTGTGGTGTGGATGGGACATTGGATGGGTGGGATGGGACATTGGATGGGTGGGATGGGACATTGGGTGGGATGTGGATGGGTGGGATGGGACATTGGATGGGTGCGATTGGACATTGGATGGGTGCGATTGAACATTGGATGGGTGTGGTGTGGATGGGTGCGATTGGACATTGGATGGGTGTGGTGTGGATGGGACATTGGATGGGTGGGATGTAGATGGGTGCGATTGGACATTGGATGGGTGTGGTGTGGATGGGTGGGATGTGGATGGGTGCGATTGGACATTGGATGGGTGGGATGGGACATTGGATGGGTGTGGTGTGGATGGGTGGGATGGGACATTGGATGGGTGGGATGGGACATTGGGAGGGATGTGGATGGGTGGGATGGGACATTGGATGGGTGCGATTGGACATTGGATGGGTGCGATTGGACATTGGATGGGTGTGGTGTGGATGGGTGCGATTGGACATTGGATGGGTGTGGTGTGGATGGGACATTGGATGGGTGGGATGTGGATGGGTGCGATTGGACATTGGATGGGTGTGGTGTGGATGGGTGGGATGGGACATTGGATGGGTGTGGTGTGGATGGGACATTGGATGGGTGTGGTGTGGATGGGACATTGGATGGGTGGGATGGGACATTGGGTGGGATGTGGATGGGTGGGATGGGACATTGGATGGGTGCGATTGGACATTGGATGGGTGTGGTGTGGATGGATGTGATTGGACATTGGATGGGTGAGATGTGGATGGGTGGGATGGGACATTGGATGGGTGTGGTGTGGGTGGGTGGGATGGGACATTGGGTGGGTGGGATGGGACATTGGGTGGGATGGGACATTGGATGGGAAATTGGATGGGTGTGGTGTGGATGGGTGCGATTGTACATTGGATGGGGGAGATGTGGATGGGTGCGATTGGACATTGGATGGGTGTGGTGTGGATGGGTGGGATGGGACATTGAATGGGTGCGATTGGACATTGGATGGGTGGAATGTGGATGGGTGCGATTGGACATTGGATGGGTGTGGTGTGGATGGGTGAGATGGGACATTGGATGGGTGGGATGTGGATGGGTGCGATTGGACATTGGGTGGGATGGGACATTGGATGGGTGTGGTGTGGGTGGGATGGGACATTGGGTGGGTGGGATGGGACATTGGGTGGGTGGGATGTGGATGGGTGTAGTGTGGATGGGTGCGATTGGACATTGGATGGGTGAGATGTGGATGGGTGGGATGGGACATTGGGTGGGATGTGGATGAGTGGGATGGGACATTGGTGGTCATTCCGAGTTGTTAGCTAGCTGTTTTCGTTCGCAGCGCAGCGTTTAGTCAAAAAAGCGGCACTTCTGCGCATGCGCGACGTACTTTCACAACAGCCGATGCAGTTTCACACAAGGTCTATCGAAGCTTTTCAGTCGCACTGCTGGCCGCAGAGTGATTGACATGAAGTGGGCGTTTCTGGGCGGTAACTGACCGTTTTCTGGGAGTGTGTGGAAAAACGCAGGCGTCTCAGATACAAACGCAGGCGTGCCTGGGGAAACGCAGGCGTGGCTGTCCGAACTCAGGGTGTGTCCATGACGTCAAAACAGAAACTAAATAGTCTGAAGTGATCGCAAGCGCTGAGTAGGTCTGGAGCTGCTCAGAAACTGCACAATCTTTTTTTGTTGCCGCGCTGCGAACCTTTTGTTCGCACTTCTGCTAAGCTAAAATACACTCCCAGAGGGCGGCGGCTTAGCATTTGCAAGGCTGCTAAAAGCAGCTAGCGAGCAAACAACTCGGAATGAGGGCCATTGGATGGGTGGGATGTGGATGGGTGCGATGGAACATTGGATGGGTGGGATGTGGATGGGTGCGATTGGACATTGGATGGGTGGGATGGGACATTGGATGGTTGGGATGTGGATGGGTGCGATGGGATGCTGTATGGGTGGGGTGTGAGTGTGATGTGGATGGGTGCGATGGGATATTGGATGGGTGAGATGGGACATTGGATGGGTGTGAGTGTGATGTGGATGGGTAGGATGGGACGTTGTGTGGGTGGGTGCGATGGGACATTGGATGTGTGGAATATGGATGGGTGCGATGGAACGTTGTATGGGTAGGTTGTGAGTGCGATGGGACGATGGGTGGGGTGTGAGTGCGATTTGGATGGGTGCGATGGGACATTGGGTGGGATGTGGATAAGAGCGATGGGACGTTGGATGTGTGCGATGTGGATGGGTGCGATGGGACGTTGTATGGATGGGACATTGGGTGGGATGTGGATGGGTGCAATGGAACATTGGATGGGTGCGATGGGACTTTGTATGGGTGGGGTGTGAGTGCGATGTGGATGGGTGTCATGAGACATTGGATGGGTGGGATGTGGATGAGACATTGGATGGGTGGGGTGGATGTGGATGGGACATTGGATGGGTGGGGTGTGAGTGCGATGTGGATGGGTGCGATGGGACATTGGATGGGCAGGGTGTGAGTGCGAAGTGGATGGGTGCGATGGGACGTAAGGGTGGGGTGTGAGAGCAATGGGACATTGTATGGGTGGGATGGGACATTGGATGGGTGGGATGTGGATGGGTAGGATGTGGATGGGTGAGATGGGACATTGGATGGGTGGGATGGGACACTGGATGGGTGGGATGTGGATCGATGGGACATTAGAGGGGTGGGATGGGACATTGGGTGGGATGTGGATGGGTAGGATGTGGATGGGTGCGATGGGACATTGGATGGGTGGGATGGGACACTGGATGGGTGGGATGTGGATCGATGCGATGGGACATTAGAGGGGTGGGATGTGGATGGCTGTGATGGGACATTGGATGGGTGGGATGTGATGCAATGTAAAGACAAATGACGGCACCTAACTTGTAGGCAGAAGCCTAAACATTCCCACATTTGATGTTTGGGGAACAGGTATATCATGTCTCTGTGCTTTATGAACATATGGCGGTCGTGTTTTCTAATCCAATAGGGCGACGTGGTGGATCTGGAGAGAAGTGAGGGCAAGACTGAAGTGATTGTCACTGAAGGAGTTAACACTGTGTCTTACACTCTGGATGAAGGACTGATAGAGTTTGGCACTGCCATCGACGACGGCGACTATTACAGGTATGATAGTCTTATGTCAGCTGAGGGCACTGGTGTTCTATCATCTGAGTGATGTACCCAATTATCCATAGTAATAATGCGTAATGCCGCTCTGCCTCCTGCCTGTAGTACTGAGGAGTAATGCCGCTCTGCCGCCTGCCTGTAGTACTGAGGAGTAATGCCGCTCTGCCGCCTGCCTGTAGTAATGAGGAGTAATGCCGCTCTGCCGCCTGCCTATAGTAATAATGCGTAATGCCGCTCTGCCTCCTGCCTGTAGTAATGAGGAGTAATGCCGCTCTGCCTCCTGCCTGTAGTAATGAGGAGTAATGCCGCTCTGCCTCCTGCCTGTAGTAATGAGGAGTAATGCCGCTCTGCCGCCTGCCTATAGTAATGAGGAGTAATGCCGCTCTGCCGCCTGCCTATAGTAATGAGGAGTAATGCCGCTCTGCCGCCTGCCTATAGTAATAATGCGTAATGCCCCTCTGCCTCCTGCCTGTAGTAATGAGGAGTAATGCCGCTCTGCCGCCTGCCTGTAGTAATGAGGAGTAATGCCGCTCTGCCGCCTGCCTATAGTAATGAGGAGTAATGCCGCTCTGCCGCCTGCCTATAGTAATAATGCGTAATGCCGCTCTGCCTACTGCCTATAGTAATGAGGAGTAATGCCGCTCTGCCGCCTGCCTGTAGTAATGAGGAGTAATGCCGCCTGCCTAAAGTAATGAGGAGTAATGCCGCCTGCCTATAGTAATGAGGAGTAATACCGCTCTGCCTCCTGCCTATAGTAATGAGGAGTTATGCCGCTCTGCCTCCTGCCTATAGTAATGAGGAGTAATGCCGCTCTGCCTCCTGCCTATAGTAATGAGGAGTTATGCCGCTCTGCCTCCTGCCTATAGTAATGAGGAGTAATACCGCTCTGCCTCCTGCCTATAGTAATGAGGAGTTATGCCGCTCTGCCTCCTGCCTATAGTAATGAGGAGTAATGCCGCTCTGCCTCCTGCCTATAGTAATGAGGAGTAATGCCGCTCTGCCGCCTGCCTATAGTAATGAGGAGTAATGCCGCTCTGCCTCCTGCCTGTAGTAATGAGGAGTAATGCCGCTCTGCCTCCTGCCTATAGTAATGAGGAGTAATGCCGCTCTGCCTCCTGCCTATAGTAATGAGGAGTAATGCCGCTCTGCCGCCTGCCTATAGTAATGAGGAGTAATGCCGCTCTGCCGCCTGCCTGTAGTAATGAGGAGTAATGCCGCTCTGCCTCCTGCCTATAGTAATGAGGAGTAATGCCGCTCTGCCTCCTGCCTATAGTAATGAGGAGTAATGCCGCTCTGCCGCCTGCCTATAGTAATGAGGAGTAATGCCGCTCTGCCGCCTGCCTGTAGTAATGAGGAGTAATGCCGCTCTGCCTCCTGCCTATAGTAATGAGGAGTAATGCCGCTCTGCCTCCTGCCTATAGTAATGAGGAGTAATGCCGCTCTGCCTCCTGCCTATAGTAATGAGGAGTAATGCCGCTCTGCCTCCTGCCTATAGTAATGAGGAGTAATGCCGCTCTGCCGCCTGCCTATAGTAATGAGGAGTAATGCCGCTCTGCCGCCTGCCTATAGTAATGAGGAGTAATGCCGCTCTGCCGCCTGCCTGTAGTAATGAGGAGTAATGCCGCTCTGCCTCCTGCCTATAGTAATGAGGAGTAATGCCGCTCTGCCGCCTGCCTATAGTAATGAGGAGTTATGCCGCTCTTCCTCCTGCCTATAGTAATGAGGAGTAATGCCGCTCTGCCTCCTGCCTATAGTAATGAGGAGTAATGCCGCTCTGCCGCCTGCCTATAGTAATGAGGAGTAATGCCGCTCTGCCGCCTGCCTGTAGTAATGAGGAGTAATGCCGCTCTGCCTCCTGCCTATAGTAATGAGGAGTAATGCCGCTCTGCCTCCTGCCTATAGTAATGAGGAGTAATGCCGCTCTGCCGCCTGCCTATAGTAATGAGGAGTAATGCCGCTATGCCGCCTGCCTGTAGTAATGAGGAGTAATGCCGCTCTGCCTCCTGCCTATAGTAATGAGGAGTAATGCCGCTCTGCCTCCTGCCTATAGTAATGAGGAGTAATGCCGCTCTGCCTCCTGCCTATAGTAATGAGGAGTAATGCCGCTCTGCCTCCTGCCTATAGTAATGAGGAGTAATGCCGCTCTGCCGCCTGCCTATAGTAATGAGGAGTAATGCCGCTCTGCCGCCTGCCTGTAGTAATGAGGAGTAATGCCGCTCTGCCTCCTGCCTATAGTAATGAGGAGTAATGCCGCTCTGCCGCCTGCCTATAGTAATGAGGAGTTATGCCGCTCTTCCTCCTGCCTATAGTAATGAGGAGTAATGCCGCTCTGCCTCCTGCCTATAGTAATGAGGAGTAATGCCGCTCTGCCTCCTGCCTATAGTAATGAGGAGTAATGCCGCTCTGCCGCCTGCCTATAGTAATGAGGAGTAATGCCGCTCTGCCTCCTGCCTATAGTAATGAGGAGTAATGCCGCTCTGCCGCCTGCCTATAGTAATGAGGAGTAATGCCGCTCTGCCGCCTGCCTATAGTAATGAGGAGTTATGCCGCTCTGCAGCCTGCCTATAGTAATGAGGAGTTATGCCGCTCTGCCTCCTGCCTATAGTAATGAGGAGTTATGCCGCTCTGCCTCCTGCTTATAGTAATGAGGAGTTATGCCGCTCTGCCTCCTGCCTATAGTAATGAGGAGTAATGCCGCTCTGCCTCCTGCCTATAGTAATGAGGAGTAATGGCGCTCTGCCTCCTGCCTATAGTAATGAGGAGTTATGCCGCTCTGCCTCCTGCCTATAGTAATGAGGAGTAATGCCGCTCTGCCTCCTGCTTATAGTAATGAGGAGTTATGCCGCTCTGCCTCCTGCCTATAGTAATGAGGAGTTATGCCGCTCTGCCTCCTGCTTATAGTAATGAGGAGTTATGCCGCTCTGCCTCCTGCCTATAGTAATGAGGAGTTATGCCGCTCTGCCTCCTGCTTATAGTAATGAGGAGTTATGCCGCTCTGCCTCCTGCCTATAGTAATGAGGAGTAATGCCGCTCTGCCTCCTGCCTATAGTAATGAGGAGTAATGCCGCTCTGCCTCCTGCCTATAGTAATGAGGAGTTATGCCGCTCTGCCTCCTGCTTATAGTAATGAGGAGTAATGCCGCTCTGCCTCCTGCCTATAGTAATGAGGAGTAATGCCGCTCTGCCTCCTGCCTATAGTAATGAGGAGTTATGCCGCTCTGCCTCCTGCCTATATATTAATGAGGAGTAATGCCGCTCTGCCTCCTGCTTATAGTGATAAGGAGTAATGCCGCTCTGCCGCCTGCCTGTAGTATTGAGGAGTAATGCCGCTCTGCCTCCTGCCTGTAGTAATGAGGAGTAATGCCGCTCTGCCTCCTGCTTATAGTAATGTGGAGTAATGCCGCTCTGCCTCCTGCTTATAGCGATAAGGAGTAATGCCGCTCTGCCTCCTGCCTATAGTAATGAGGAGTAATGCCGCTCTGCCTCCTGCCTATAGTAATGAGGGGTATTGCCACTCTGCCTCCTGCCTATAGTAATGAGGAGTAATGCCGCTCTGCCTCCTGCTTATAGTGATAAGGAGTAATGCCGCTCTGCCTCCTGCCTGTAGTAATGAGGAGTAATGCTGCTCTGCCTCCTGCCTATAGTAATGAGGAGTAATGCCGCTCTGCCTCCTGCCTATATTGTAATGAGGAGTAATGCCGCTCTGCCGCCTGCCTATAGTAATAATGCGTAATGCCGCTCTGCCTCCTGCCTGTAGTAATGAGGAGTAATGCCGCTCTGCCGCCTGCCTGTAGTAATGAGGAGTAATGCCGCTCTGCCGCCTGCCTATAGTAATGAGGAGTAATGCCGCCTGCCTATAGTAATGAGGAGTAATACCGCTCTGCCTCCTGCCTATAGTAATGAGGAGTTATGCCGCTCTGCCTCCTGCCTATAGTAATGAGGAGTAATGCCGCTCTGCCTCCTGCCTATAGTAATGAGGAGTAATGCTGCTCTGCCTCCTGCCTATAGTAATGAGGAGTAATGCCGCTCTGCCGCCTGCCTGTAGTAATGAGGAGTAATGCCGCTCTGCCGCCTGCCTATAGTAATGAGGAGTAATGCCGCTCTGCCGCCTGCCTATAGTAATAATGCGTAATGCCGCTCTGCCTCCTGCCTGTAGTAATGAGGAGTAATGCCGCTCTGCCTCCTGCCTATAGTAATGAGGAGTAATGCCGCTCTGCCTCCTGTCTATAGTAATGAGGAGTAATGCCGCTCTGCCTCCTGCCTATAGTAATGAGGAGTTATGCCGCTCTGCCTCCTGCCTGTAGTAATGAGGAGTAATGCCGCTCTGCCTCCTGCCTATAGTAATGAGGAGTAATGCCGCCTGCCTATAGTAATGAGGAGTAACATAGAAACATAGAATTTGTCGGCAGATAAGAACCACTTGGCCCATTTAGTCTGCCCCTTTTTTTTTTTTTTTTACATTATTTTTATCTTTAACTTTAATTGATCCTTATTTCTTTGTAAGGATATCCTTATGTCTATCCCATGCATGTTTAAATTGCTCTACTGTCCTAGCCTCTACCACCTCCGATGGGAGGCTATTCCACTTGTCCACTACCCTTTCTGTGAAGTAATTTTTCCGCAAATTTCCCCTGAACCTCCAGTCTCAGTGCATGTCCTCGTGTCCTATTGGTTCACTTCATTTGGAGAATGTTTCCCTCCTGGACTTTGTTATAACCCTTGATATATTTGAAAGTTTCTATCATGTCCCCCCTTTCTCTTCTCTGCCCCACACTATACGTATTGAGATTTCTTAGTCTTTCTGGGTATGTTTTGTGATGTAGGCCATGCACCATTTTAGTTGCCCTTCTTTGTACAGTCTCTAATGTATTATATCCTTTTGAAGATATGGCCTATAGCAATGGGTAATGCCGCTCTGCCGCCTACTTATAGTAATGAGGAGTAATGCCGCTCTGCCTCCTGCATATAGTAATGAGGAGTAATGCCGCTCTGCCTCCTGCCTATAGTAATGAGGAGTAATGCCGCTCTGCCGCCTGCTTATAGTAATGAGGAGTAATGCCGCTCTGCCGCCTGCTTATAGTAATGAGGAGTAATGCCGCTCTGCCTCCTGCCTATAGTAATGAGGAGTAATGCCGCTCTGCCTCCTGCCTATAGTAATGAGGAGTAATGCCGCTCTGCCGCCTGCCTATAGTAATGAGGAGTAATGCCGCTCTGCCGCCTGCCTATAGTAATAAGGAGTAATGGCGCCTGCCTATAGTAATGAGGAGTAATGCGTGCTCTGCCTCCTACTTATAGTAATGAGGAGTAATGCCGCTCTGCCTCCTGCCTGTAGTAATGAGGAGTAATGCCGCTCTGCCGCCTGCCTGTATTAATGAGGAGTAATGCCGCTCTGCTTCCTGCTTATAGTAATAAGGAGTAATGCCGCTCTGCCGCCTGCCTGTAGTAATGAGGAGTAATGCCGCTCTGCCGCCTGCCTGTAGTAATGAGGAGTAATGCCGCACTGCCTCCTGCTTATAGTAATGAGGAGTAATGCCGCTCTGCCTCCTACTTATAGTAATGAGGAGTAATGCCGCCTGCCTATAGTAATGAGGAGTAATGCCGCTCTGCCGCCTGCCTATAGTAATGAGGAGTAATGCGGCACTTCCTCCTGCTTATAGTAATGAGGAGTAATGCCGCTCTGCCGCCTGCCTATAGTAATGAGGAGTAATGGCGCCTGCCTATAGTAATGAGGAGTAATGCGGCACTTCCTCCTGCTTATAGTAATGAGGAGTAATGCCGCTCTGCCGCCTGCCTGTAGTAATAAGGAGTAATGCCACTCTGCCGCCTGCCTATAGTAATGAGGAGTAATGCCGCTCTACCGCCTGCCTATAGTAATGAGGAGTAATGGCGCCTGCTTATAGTAATGAGGAGTAATGCCGCTCTGCCGCCTGCCTGTAGTAATGAGGAGTAATGCCGCTCTGCCTCCTGCTTATAGTAATGAGGAGTAATGCCCTCTGCCGCCTGCCTATAGTAATGAGGAGTAATGCCGCTCTGCCGCCTGCCTATAGTAATGAGGAGTAATGCCGCTCTGCCGCCTGCCTATAGTAATAAGGAGTAATGCTGCTCTGCCGCCTGCCTTTAGTAATGAGCAGTAATGCTGCTCTGCCGCCTGCCTATAGTAATGAGGAGTAATGCCTCCTGCCTATAGTAATGAGGAGTAATGCCTCCTGCCTATAGTAATGAGGAGTAATGCCGCCTGCCTGTAGTAATGAGGAGTAATGCCGCTCTGCCGCCTGCCTGTAGTAATGAGGAGTAATGCCGCTCTGCCGCCTGCCTTTAGTAATGAGGAGTAATGGCGCCTGCCTATAGTGATGAGGAGTAATGCCGCTCTGCCTCCTGCTTATAGTAATGAGGACTAATGCCGCTTTGCTTCCTGCCTATAGTAATGAGGAGTAATGCCGCTCTGCCTATTGCTTATAGTAATAAGGAGTAATACCGCTCTGCCGCCTGCCTGTAGTAATGAGGAGTAATGCCGCTCTGCCTCCTGCTTATAGTGATAAGGAGTAATGCCGCTCTGCCTCCTGCTTATAGTAATGAGGAGTATTGTCGCTCTGCCGCCTGCCTATAGTAATGAGGAGTAATGCCGCTTTGCCTCCTGCCTGTAGTAATGAGGAGTAATGCCGTCTGCCTCCTGCCTTTAGTAATGAGGAGTAATGCCGCTCTGCCTCCTGCTTATAGTAATGAGGAGTAATGCCGCTCTGCCTATTGCTTATAGTAATAAGGAGTAATGCCGCTCTGCCGCCTGCCTGTAGTAATGAGGAGTAATGCCGCTCTGCCTCCTGCTTATAATGATAAGGAGTAATGCCGCTCTGCTTCCTGCTTATAGTAATGAGGAGTATTGCCGCTCTGCCGCCTGCCTATAGTAATGAGGAGTAATGCCGCTCTGCCTCCTGCCTGTAGTAATGAGGAGTAATGCCGCTCTGCCTCCTGCCTGTAGTAATGAGGAGTAATGCCGCTCTGCCTCCTGCCTGTAGTAGTACGGAGTAATGCCGCTCTGCCTCCTGCTTATAGTAATGAGGAGTAATGCCGCTCTGACTCCTGCCTATAGTAATGAGGAGTAATGCCGCTCTGCCTCCTGCCTATAGTAATGAGGGGTATTGCAGCTCTGCCTCCTGCTTATAGTGATAAGGAGTAATGCTGCTCTGCCTCCTGCCTGTAGTAATGAGGAGTAATGCCGCTCTGCCTCCTGCCTATATATTAATGAGGAGTAATGCCGCTCTGCCTCCTGCTTATAGTGATAAGGAGTAATGCCGCTCTGCCGCCTGCCTGTAGTATTGAGGAGTAATGCCGCTCTGCCTCCTGCCTGTAGTAATGAGAAGTAATGCCGCTCTGCCTCCTGCTTATAGTAATGTGGAGTAATGCCGCTCTGCCTCCTGCTTATAGTGATAAGGAGTAATGCCGCTCTGCCTCCTGCCTATAGTAATGAGGAGTAATGCCGCTCTGCCTCCTGCCTATAGTAATGAGGGGTATTGCCGCTCTGCCTCCTGCTTATAGTAATGAGGAGTAATGCCGCTCTGACTCCTGCCTATAGTAATGAGGAGTAATGCCGCTCTGCCTCCTGCCTATATTGTAATGAGGAGTAATGCCGCTCTGCCTTCTGCTTATAGTGATAAGGAGTAATGCCGCTCTGCCGCCTGCTTATAGTGATAAGGAGTAATGCCGCTCTGCCGCCTGCCTGTAGTATTGAGGAGTAATGCCGCTCTGCCTCCTGCCTGTAGTAATGAGGAGTAATGCCGCTCTGCCTCCTGCTTATAGTAATGTGGAGTAATGCCGCTCTGCCTCCTGCTTATAGTGATAAGGAGTAATGCCGCTCTGCCTCCTGCCTATAGTAATGAGGAGTAATGCCGCTCTGCCTCCTGCCTATAGTAATGAGGGGTATTGCCGCTCTGCCTCCTGCCTATAGTAATGAGGAGTAATGCCGCTCTGCCTCCTGCTTATAGTGATAAGGAGTAATGCCGCTCTGCCTCCTGCCTATATTGTAATGAGGAGTAATGCCGCTCTGCCTCCTGCTTATAGTGATAAGGAGTAATGCCGCTCTGCCGCCTGCCTGTAGTATTGAGGAGTAATGCCGCTCTGCCTCCTGCCTGTAGTAATGAGGAGTAATGCCGCTCTGCCTCCTGCTTATAGTAATGTGGAGTAATGCCGCTCTGCCTCCTGCTTATAGTGATAAGGAGTAATGCCGCTCTGCCTCCTGCCTATAGTAATGAGGAGTAATGCCGCTCTGCCTCCTGCCTATAGTAATGAGGGGTATTGCCGCTCTGCCTCCTGCTTATAGTAATGAGGAGTAATGCCGCTCTGACTCCTGCCTATAGTAATGAGGAGTAATGCCGCTCTGCCTCCTGCCTATAGTAATGAGGGGTAATGCCGCTCTGCCTCCTGCTTATAGTAATGAGGAGTAATGCCGCTCTGCCTTCTGCTTATAGTGATAAGGAGTAATGCTGCTTTGCCTCCGGCCTGTAGTAATGAGGAGTAATGCCGCTCTGCCTCCTGCCTATATAGTAATGAGGAGTAATGCCGCTCTGCCTCCTGCTTATATAGTAATGAGGAGTAATGCCGCTCTGCCTCCTGCCTATAGTAATGAGGAGTAATGCCGCTCTGCCGCCTGCCTATATAGTAATGAGGAGTAATGCCGCTCTGCCGCCTGCCTATATAGTAATGAGGAGTAATGCCGCTCTGCCTCCTGCCTATAGTAATGAGGAGTAATGCCGCTCTGCCTCCTGCCTATAGTAATGAGGAGTTATGCCGCTCTGCCTCCTGCCTATAGTAATGAGGAGTAATGCTGCTCTGCCTGCTGCCTGTAGTAATGAGGAGTAATGCGGCACTTCCTCCTGCTTATAGTAATGAGGAGTAATGCCGCTCTGCCGCCTGCCTGTAGTAATAAGGAGTAATGCCACTCTGCCGCCTGCCTATAGTAATGAGGAGTAATGCCGCTCTACCGCCTGCCTATAGTAATGAGGAGTAGTGGCGCCTGCTTATAGTAATGAGGAGTAATGCCGCTCTGCCGCCTGCCTGTAGTAATGAGGAGTAATGCTGCTCTGCCTCCTGCCTGTAGTAATGAGGAGTAATGCCGCTCTGCCTCCTGCCTATATAGTAATGAGGAGTAATGCCGCTCTGCCTCCTGCTTATAGTGATAAGGAGTAATGCCGCTCTGCCGCCTGCCTATAGTAATGAGGAGTAATGCCGCTCTGCCGCCTGCCTATAGTAATGAGGAGTAATGCTGCTCTGCCGCCTGCCTATAATAATGAGGAGTAATGCTGCTCTGCCGCCTGCCTTTAGTAATGAGCAGTAATGCCGCTCTGCCGCCTGCCTATAGTAATAAGGAGTAATGCCGCTCTGCCTCCTTCCTATAGTAATGAGGAGTAATGCCGCCTGCCTGTAGTAATGAGGAGTAATGCCGCTCTGCCACCTGCCTGTAGTAATGAGGAGTAATGCCGCTATGCCTCCTGCTTATAGTAATGAAGAGTAATGCCGCTCTGCCGCCTGCCTATAGTAATGAGGAGTAATGGCGCTTGCCTATAATAATGAGGAGTAATGCCGCTCTGCCTCCTGCTTATAGTAATGAGGACTAATGCCGCTTTGCTTCCTGCCTATAGTAATGAGGAGTAATGCCGCTCTGCCTATTGCTTATAGTAATAAGGAGTAATGCCGCTCTGCCGCCGGCATGTAGTAATGAGGAGTAATGCCGCTCTGCCTCCTGCTTATAGTGATAAGGAGTAATGCCGCTCTGCCTCCTGCTTATAGTAATGAGGAGTATTGCCGCTCTGCCGCCTGCCTATAGTAATGAGGAGTAATGCCGCTCTGCCTCCTGCCTGTAGTAATGAGGAGTAATGCCGTCTGCCTCCTGCCTATAGTAATGCAGAGTAATGCCGCTCTGCCTATTGCTTATAGTAATGAGGAGTAATGCCGCTCTACCGCCTGCCTGTAGTAATGAGGGGTATTGCCGCTCTTCCTCCTGCTTATAGTAATGAGGAGTAATGCCGCTCTGCCTCCTGCTTATAGTGATAAGGAGTAATGCTGCTCTGCCGCCTGCCTGTAGTAATGAGGAGTAATGCCGCTCTGCCTCCTGCCTATATAGTAATGAGGAGTAATGCCGCTCTGCCTCCTGCTTATAGTGATAAGGAGTAGTGCCGCTCTGCCTCCTGCCTGTAGTAATGAGGAGTAATGCCGCTCTGCCTCCTGCCTATAGTAATGAGGAGTAATGCCGCTCTGCCTCCTGCTTATAGTAATGAGGAGTAATGCCGCTTGCCTAAAGTAATGAGGAGTAATGCCGCTCTGCCTATAGTAATGAGTAATGCCGCCTGCCTATAGTAATGAGGAGTAATGCTGCCTGCCTTTAGTAATGAGGAGTAATGCCGCTCTGCCACCTGCCTATAGTAATGAGGAGTAATGCCGCCTGCCTATAGTAATGAGTAATACCGCCTGCCTATAGTAATAAGGAGTAATGCCTCCTGCCTTTAGTAATGAGGAGTAATGCCGCTCTGCCGCCTGCCTATAGTAATGAGGAGTAATGCCGCTCTGCCTCCTGCCTATAGTAATGAGGAGTAATGCCGCTCTGCCTCCTGCTTATAGTAATGAGGAGTAATGCCGCTCTGACTCCTGCCTATAGTAATGAGGAGTAATGCCGCTCTGCCTCCTGCCTATAGTAATGAGGAGTAATGCCGCTCTGCCTCCTGCTTATAGTAATGAGGAGTAATGCCGCTCTGCCTCCTGCCTATATAGTAATGAGGAGTAATGCCGCTCTGCCGCCTGCCTGTAGTAATGAGGAGTAATGCCGCTCTGCCGCCTGCCTGTAGTAATGAGGAGTAATGCCGCTCTGCCTCCTGCTTATAGTAATGAGGAGTAATGCCGCTCTGCCGCCTGCCTATATAGTAATGAGGAGTAATGCCGCTCTGCCGCCTGCCTATAGTAATGAGGAGTAATGCCGCTCTGCCTCCTGCCTATAGTAATGAGGAGTAATGCCGCTCTGCCGCCTGCCTATAGTAATGAGGAGTAATGCCGCTCTGCCTCCTGCCTATAGTAATGAGGAGTAATGCCGCTCTGCCGCCTGCCTGTAGTAATGAGGAGTAATGCCGCTCTGCCGCCTGCTTATAGTAATGAGGAGTAATGCCGCTCTGCCGCCTGCCTATATAGTAATGAGGAGTAATGCCGCTCTGCCGCCTGCCTATAGTAATGAGGAGTAATGCCGCTCTGCCTCCTGCCTATAGTAATGAGGAGTAATGCCGCTCTGCCGCCTGCCTATAGTAATGAGGAGTAATGCCGCTCTGCCGCCTGCCTATAGTAATGAGGAGTAATGCCGCTCTGCCGCCTGCCTATAGTAATGAGGAGTAATGCCGCTCTGCCTCCTGCCTATAGTAATGAGGAGTAATGCCGCTCTGCCGCCTGCCTATAGTAATGAGGAGTAATGCCGCTCTGCCGCCTTCCTATAGTAATGAGGAGTAATGCCGCCTGCCTGTAGTAATAAGGAGTAATGCCGCCTGTTTATAGTAATGAGGAGTAATGCCGCCTGTTTATAGTAATCAGGAAATATGCCGCCTGCCTATAGTAATGAGGAGTAATGCCGCTCTGCCGCCTGCCTATAGTAATGAGGAGTAATGCCGTTCTGCCGCCTGCCTATAGTAATGAGGAGTAACGCCTCTCTGTAGGTGTGTGCCCCAGGGGTGTCAGGTGTAACACATCTATGAGGTTACATTTTGGGAACAGGGAACATCAGCAAGGCTCAGTATTACCCCTTCCCTGCACACGGATGTAACTCCTCAGGTTTGAGGTCATGTGACACTGGCTCCTCGTCACGTGACCAATACACCATGTGTGTTTCTCCTGCAGGGCGCCATTTTTGCTCCACATTAATGATCTGACCAAATAAGTGCTGTCCACAAATAGATTGGCATAACCCACAACCAGCCCATGCTCCCGCAGTCCTCCGTGTGTTAGCTATTATCTGTCTTCATTCCCCATATTGTTGTGGAGATTGAATACCTACTTAGTGTTCTCGCTGGGATTTTCCGGTGTGTGTGATGTGACTGAGGCTACAAGTACTAGTCAGCGCACACCGCATGTATTCCCCTTAGTGTATCATATACCCATTACAGGGTGTCAGCCTGGAGGAGCCGCGCTGCTCCCGGGCTCCCTGCTGGAGGTCTGGATAATGATGCATCTCTAGAGTGAAGGAATCTCTTCCTGTTTCTTACTGAATTCATATTGCTATGTGTCCTTTCTCTAACATCCTAGTGCAGTGTTTTTCAGCCACTGTGCCGTGGCACACCAGTGTGCCCTGAGCAGTCTCCAGGTGTGCCGCCATAGAAGCAGCGTCAGGCCCGTCTAGTGTTTTGCCGCTACTGAGGCCCTGAAACTATCAATACTGATGGGTTTAGTGGTTGCAGAGCCAGTTCCAGTTTTGGACCTGGGCAGTGTTGGGCTCTTCTGGCTTTCTCAGATGTGGCTCAGGCGTTACCTATGGAGAAGCTGCAACATGACATCCTAGGACATACAACTGCAGCATGCATCACCATTATATGTGAGTGTGCCTTGGCAATATTTAAATCTTATTCAGTGTGCCGCGAGTTGTAAAAGGTTGAAAATCTCTGTCCTAGTGGATACTGGGAATTGAAGATTACCATGGGGTATAGATCGGTTCCACTGGAACTTCATGAGTGAGGCTGTTAAGGAAGTGAGTATCATTAACGGCCGTACCACTGCGATAGCAGTATCTGCTCGTGGAGCCCTGTGGCTATGACAATGGTCAGCAGATGCTGATTCTAAGAAAGGGGTAGAGAACCTTCCTTTTACAGGTGATGCCTTGTTTGGGGAAGAACTGAACAAGTGGATAACTCAGGCGACTGCAGGTAAGTCTACCTATCTGCCGTCCGCTGCGCCACCTTCCAGGCACCCCTTTCCTCTGCCTTCTCTGCAGTCCTTTCGGGTGGCCAGATTTAGAGGCAAAGCCAGAGGTGCCTGCAATGCTGCTAGAGGAACTCGCGGTAAGTCCTGTAAACCAGCAGCTGCTGGAACTTCGGACCAGGCCTCCGGATCCTCTTCCACAAAGCCCTCCGCCTGACGGGTGGCCCCAGCAGCAAGGCTATTTTAAGGTAGGTTCTCTCCTTCAACACTTCGCCCACATATGGACAGAGTCCTGCCGGGATCCTTGGGTGAGGGATCTAGTATCCCAAGGATGCCGGTTGGAATTCCAGGAGCTCCCTCCTCTCAGATTCTTCAGGTCGGGCTTACCAGCTTCACCTACAGCAAGGGTTACCTTCAATAGGAGTTATTGTTCTGGTACCTCCTCAACTCCACACAAAGGGTTTTTCTCTATCGTCCTAAGTGGATGCTGGGGTTCCTGAAAGGACCATGGGGAATAGCGGCTCCGCAGGAGACAGGGCACAAAAAAGTAAAGCTTTTACCAGATCAGGTGGTGTGCACTGGCTCCTCCCCCTATGACCCTCCTCCAGACTCCAGTTAGATTTTGTGCCCGAACGAGAAGGGTGCAATCTAGGTGGCTCTCCTAAAGAGCTGCTTAGAGAAAGTTTAGCTTAGGTTTTTTATTTTACAGTGAGTCCTGCTGGCAACAGGATCACTGCAACGAGGGACTTAGGGGAGAAGTAGTGAACTCACCTGCGTGCAGAGTGGATTTGCTGCTTGGCTACTGGACACTAGCTCCAGAGGGACGATCACAGGTACAGCCTGGATGGTCACCGGAGCCGCGCCGCCGGCCCCCTTGCAGACGCTGAAGAGAGAAGAGGTCCAAAATCGGCGGCTGAAGACTCCTGAGTCTTCATAAAGGTAGCGCACAGCACTGCAGCTGTGCGCCATTTTCCTCTCAGCACACTTCACACAACAGTCACTGAGGGTGCAGAGCGCTGGGGGGGGCGCTCTGAGAGGCAAATAAAAACCTTATTAGAGGCAAAAAATACCTCACATATAGCCCACAGAGGCTATATGGAGATATTTAACCCCTGCCTAACTTCAAAAATAGCGGGAGACGAGCCCGCCGGAAAAGGGGCGGGGCCTATCTCCTCAGCACACAGCGCCATTTTCTCTCACAGAAAAGCTGGAGAGAAGGCTCCCAGGCTCTCCCCTGCACTGCACTACAGAAACAGGGTTAAAACAGAGAGGGGGGGCACTGATTTTGGCGATATTGTATATATATAAAAGATGCTATAAGGGAGAAACACTTATATAAGGTTGTCCCTATATAATTATAGCGTTTTTGGTGTGTGCTGGCAGACTCTCCCTCTGTCTCCCCAAAGGGCTAGTGGGTCCTGTCCTCTGTCAGAGCATTCCCGGTGTGTGTGCTGTGTGTCGGTACGTGTGTGTCGACATGTATGAGGACGATGTTGGTGAGGAGGCGGAGAAATTGCCTGTAATGGTGATGTCACTCTCTAGGGAGTCGACACCGGAATGGATGGCTTATTTAGAGAATTACGTGAGAATGTCAACACGCTGCAAGGTCGGTTGACGACATGAGACGGCCGACAATCTATTAGGACCGGTCCAGGCGTCTCAGAAACACCGTCAGGGGTTTTTAAAAACGCCCATTTACCTCAGTCGGTCGACACAGACACAGACACGGACACTGAATACAGTGTCGACGGTGAATAAACAAACGTATTTCTCATTAGGGCCACACGTTAAGGGCAATGAAGGAGGTGTTACGTGTTTCTGATACTACAAGTACCACAAGAAAGGGTATTATGTGGGAGTGAAAAAACTACCTGTAGTTTTTCCTGAATCAGATAAAATAAAATGAAGTGTGTGATGATGCGTAGGGTTACCCCGATAGCAAATATTGGCGTTATACCCTTTCCCGCCAGAAATTAGGGTACGTTGGGAAACACCCCTTAGGGTGATAAGGCGCTCACACGCTTATCAAGTGGCGTTACCGTCTCCAGATACGGCCGCCCTCAAGGAGCCAGCTGATAGGAAGCTGGAAAAATATCCTAAAAAGTATATACACACATACGGTGGTTATACTGCGACCAGCGATCGCCATCAGCCTGGAGATGCAGTGCTGGGTTGGCTTGGTCGGATTCCCTGACTGAAAATATTTTATTCATGTAGAGCATTTAATAGGATGCATTCTATATATATGTATGTGAGATGCACAGAGGGATATTTGCTCTCTGGCATCAAGATAAGTGCGTTGTCCATATCTCCCAGAAGATGTCAGGGACACGACAGTGGTCAGGTGATACAGATCCCATACGGCAGATGGAAGTATTGCTGTATAAAGGGAAGGAGTTATTTGGGGGTCGGTCCATCGGACCTGGGGACCACAGCAACAGCTGGGAAATCCAACCTTTTTTACCCCAAGTTACATCTCAGCTAAAAAAGACACCGTCTTTTCAGCCTCAATCTTTCCTTTCCCATGAGGGCATGCAGGCAAAAGGCCAGTCATATCTGCCCAGACATAGAGGTAAGGGAAGTAGACTGCAGCAGGCAGCCCTTTCCCAGGAAAAGAAGCCCTCCACCGCGTCTGCCAAGTCCTCAGCATGACGCTGGGGCCGTGCAAGCGGACTCAAGGTGGGGGGGTAGTCTCAAGAGTCTCAGGGCGCAGTGGGATCACTCGCAAGTTGACCCCTAGATCATACGAGTATTATCCCAGGGGTAAAGATTGGAGAGTCGAGACATCTTCTCCTCGCAGGTTCCTGAAATCTGCTTTACCAACGGCTCCCTCCGACAGGGAGGCAGCATTGGAAACAATTCACAAGCTGTATATCCAGCAGGTGATAATCAAAGTACCCCTCCTACGACAAGGAAAAGGGTATTATTTTTCCACACTATATTGTGGTACTGAAGCCAGACGGCTTGGTGACACATAGTCTAAATCTAAAATGTTTTGAACACTTACATAAAAGGTTCAAATCGAGATAAAGTCACTCAGAGCAGTGATAGCGAACCGGAAAAAAGGGGACTATATGGTGTCCCTGGACATCAAGGATTACCTCCATGTCCAAATTTTGTCCTTCTCATCAAGGGTACCTCTGGTTCGTGGTACAGAACTGTCAATATCAGTTTCAGACGATGCCGTTTGAATTATCCACGGCACCCCGGGCCTTTTTACCAAGGTAATGGCCGAAAAGATGTTTCTTCAAAGAAAAAAGGCATCTAAATTATCCCTTACTTGCACGACCTAAAAAGGGCAAGTTCCAGAGAACAGTTGGAGGTCGGAAGAGCACTATCTAAAGTAGTTCTTCGACGGCACGACTGGATTCTAAATATTCCAAGAATCGCAGCTGTTTTCCGACGATACGTCTGCTGTTCCTAGGGATGATTCTGGACACGGTTCAGAAAAAGGTTTTTCTTCCCGAGGAAAAAGCCAAGGAGTTATCCGACCTGTCAGGAACCTCCTAAAACCAGGAAAGGTGTCTGTACATCAATGCACAAGAGTCCTGGGAAAAATGGTGGCTTTTTACGAAGCAATTCCATTCGGCAGATTCCATGCAAGAATTTTCCAAAGGGATCTGTTGGACAAATGGTCAGGGTCGCATCCTCAGATGCACCTGCGAATAACCCTGTCGCCAAGGACAAGGGTATATCTTCTGTGGTGGTTGCAAAAGGCTCATCTATTGGAGGGCCGCAGATTCGGCATACAGGATTTGATCCTGGTGACCACGGACGCCAGCCTGAGAGGTTGGGGAGCAGTCACACAAGGAAGAAACTTCCAGGGGGGATGGACGAACCTGGAAAAGTCTCTTCACATAAACATTCTGGTACTAAGAGCAATCTAAAATGCTCTAAGCCAGGCGGAACCACTCCTGCAAGGAAAACCGGTGTTGATTCAGTCGGACAACATCACGGCGGTCGCCCATGTAAACAGACAGGGCGGCACAAGAAGCAGGAGTGCAATGGCAGAAGCTGCCAAGATTCTTCGCTGGGCGGAGAATCACGTAATAGCACTGTCAGCAGTGTTCTTCCCGGGCGTGGACAACTGGGAAGCAGACTTCCTCAGCAGACACGATATTCACCCGGGAGAGTGGGGTCTTCATCCAGAAGTCTTCCACATGCTAATAAACTGTTGGGAAAGACCAATGGTAGACATGATGGCGTCTCGCCTCAACAAGAAACTGGACAAGTATTGCGCCAGGTCAAGAGATCCACAGGCAATAGCTGTGGACGCACTGGTAACACCTTGGGTGTACAAATCAGTATATGTGTTTCCTCCTCTGCCTCTCATACCAAAGGTATTGAAGATTATACGGTGAAGAGGAGTAAGAACAATACTAGTGGCTCCGGATTGGCCAAGAAGGACTTGGTACCCGGAACTTCAAGAGTTGGTCACGGACGACCCGTGCCCTCTACTTCTGAGAAGGGACCTGCTACAACAGGGTCCCTGTCTCTTTCAAGACTTACCGCGGCTGCGATTGACGGCATGGCGGTTGAACGCCAGATCCTAAAAGGGAAAGGCATTCCAGAAGAAGTCATTCCTAACTTGATTAAGGCAAGGAAGGAAGTCACCGCGAAACATTATCACCGCATTTGGCGAAAATATGTCGCGTGGTGCGAGGATCGGAGTGTTCCGACGGAGGAATTTCAACTGGGTCGTTTCCTACATTTCCTACAATCAGGATTGTCTATGGGTCTCAAATTGAGATCTATTAAGGTTCAAATTTCGGCCCTGTCAATATTCTTCCAAAAAGAATTGGCCTCAGTTCCTGAGGTACAGACTTTTGTTAAAGGAGTACTGCATATACAGCCTCCTGTGGTGCCTCCGGTGGCACCGTGGGATCTAAATGTAGTTTTAGATTTCCTCAAATCCCATTGGTTTGAACCATTGAAAAAGGTGGATTTTAAATATCTCACATGGAAAGTAACTATGTTACTGGCCCTGGCTTCCGCCAGGAGAGTATCTGAATTGGCGGCTTTATCTTATAAAAGCCCTTATCTAATCTTCCATTCGGATAGGGCAGAACTGAGGACTCGTCCGCATTTTCTCCCTAAGGTGGTATCAGCGTTTCACCTGAACCAACCTATTGTGGTGCCTGCGGCCACTGGCGACTTGGAGGACTCCAAGTTGTTGGACGTTGTCAGAGCCTTAAAAATATACATTTCAAGGACGGCTGAAGTCAGAAAATCTGACTCGCTGTTGATACTATATGCACACAACAAGTTGGGTGCCCCTGCTTCTAAGCAGACGATTGCTCGTTGGATTTGTAACACAATTCAACTTGCTCATTCTGTGGCAGGCCTGCCACAGCCTAAATCTGTTAAGGCCCATTCCACAAGGAAGGTGGGCTCATCTTGGGCGGCTGCCCGAGGGGTCTCGGCATTACAATTCTGCCGAGCAGCTACGTGGTCGGGGGAAAACACGTTTGTAAAATTCTACAAATTTGATACCCTGGCAAAAGAGGACTTGGAATTCTCTCATTCGGTGCTGCAGAGTCATCCGCACTCTCCCGCCCGTTTGGGAGCTTTGGTATAATCCCCATGGTCCTTTCAGGAACCCCAGCATCCACTTAGGACGATAGAGAAAATAAGAATTTACTTACCGATAATTCTATTTCTCGGAGTCCGTAGTGGATGCTGGGCGCCCATCCCAAGTGCGGATTATCTGCAATACTGTACATAGTTATTGTTAACAAATTCGGGTTATATTGTTAAGGAGCCATCTTTAAGAGGCTCTTTCGGTTATCATACTGTTAACTGGGTTTAGATCACAAGTTGTACGGTGTGATTGGTGTGGCTGGTATGAGTCTTACCCGGGATTCAAATTGCCTCCCTTATTGTGTACGCTCGTCCGGGCACAGTACCTAACTGGAGTCTGGAGGAGGGTCATAGGGGGAGGAGCCAGTGCACACCACCTGATCTGGTAAAAGCTTTACTTTTTTGTGCCCTGTCTCCTGCGGAGCCGCTATTCCCCATGGTCCTTTCAGGAACCCCAGCATCCACTACGGACTCCGAGAAATAGAATTATCGGTAAGTAAATTCTTATTTTATTCAAGCCTCTTTGCAGTCCCGAAACCGGACAGCTCTGTACGGCCGATCCTGAACCTCAAATCCCTGAACCCTTATCTTCGAGTGTTCAAATTCAAGATTAAATCACTAAGAGCGGTAATATCAAGTCTGGAGGAGGAGGAGTTCTTGGTATCCCTGGATGTCAAGGATGCATACATGCATATTTCAATATGGCCACCTCATCAGTCGTTCCTATGGTTCGCAATACTGGACCAACATTTCCAGTTTCAGGCCTTACCCTTTCGTCTCTCCACAGACCCAAGGGTATGCACGAAAGTCATAGCAGAGATGATGCTGCAATTGCACATGATGGGTGTCAATGTAATCCCGTACCTGGACGATCTCCTGATAAAGGCGGTGTCCCGGGAACAGCTGCTGCACAGCATCAACTTAACTACTCGTATGCTTACGGACCACGGATGGATCCTACATTTCCAGACGTCTCACCTGGAACCATCGCAGAGAATTCAGTTCCTGGGAATGCTCCTGGATACGGTGTCTCAGAAGGTTTACCTTCTAATGGACACGGCCTTGACTATTCAGTCTATGGTCCGCTTGGTATTAAAACCACTCAGGATCTCAATCCACCTTTGCATTCACTTGCTGGGCAAGATACAGTACCGCAGGTTTCATGCACTGCCATTCTAAGTGGATCTGTTGGACAAATGGTCGGGTTCTCACTTGCACATGCATCAGACTATAACTCTGTTGCCGAAAGCAAGGATTTCCCTACTATGATGGCTACAAGTCTCCCATCTGATGGAGGGTCGGAGTTTCAATGTCCAGTCTTGGACTCTGTTAATTACGGATGCCAGCCTCCGGGGTTGGGGGGCGGTAACTCAAGGGGCGCAGTTCCAAAGGAAATGGTTGTGTCAGGAATTTGCACTTCCAATCAACATTCTTCCAAAGCCTCATACCTACTTCGAAATCATGCCATCCAGGTACAGTCGGACAACGCCACAGCAGTGGCGTACATCAATCGACAGGAAGGAACAAGAAGCAGGGCCGCAATGCGAGAGGTTTAATGAATACTTCTCTGGGTGGAATCCAACGCAAAGGCCATCTCTGCCATATACATTCCAGGAGTGGACAACTGTGAATCGGACTTCCTCAGCAGGAACGACCTCCATCCGGGGGAATGGGGCCTTTACCCTCAGGTGTTTCAACATCTGATTCACCGGTGGGGCTGTCCGCAAATAGACCTGATGGCTTCCCGTCTCAACAAGAAGCTCCATCGTTACTGCTCCAGAACGAGGGGCCCACAAGCAATAGCGGTAGATGCTCTTCTGACACACTGGACTTACCAGTTTGTGTACCTGTTTCCTCCTCTTCCTCTCATTCCTAGAGTTCTAAAAAGAATCAAAAAGGAAAGAGTTCAGGCAATTCTGATTGCCCCAGATTGGCCTCGACGGTCCTGGTATGCGGACCTCCTATCGTTGGTTCAGGAGGAACCCTGGCCTCTGAAACTACACAGGGACCTTCTTCAACAAGGACCATTTGTCTGTCCAGACTTACAGCAGCTACGTTTAACGGGTTGGAGGTTGAGAGGGAGATTTTAACTAAAAAGGTTATTTCCACTATGGTCCAGGCCCGTAAGGTGGTTACATCCAAACATTACCACCGTATTTGGAAGAAATGTGTTTCTTGGTGCGAGGGTAGAAAATGTTCCCCTGTGGAATTTTGTCCGGGCCGTTTTCTACTGTTCCTGCAAGCAGGCGTGGATAAGGGCCTACGATTAGGATCTATCAAAGTTAAGATTTCGTCTCTCTCCATCTTCTTCCAGAAACATCTGGTGGTACTTCCAGAAGTACAGACCTTTCAAAAGGGGGTTATGCACATTCAACCACCCTTTGTCCCTCCTACAGCTCCGTGGGACCTCAGTGTGGTTTTGACCTTTCTCCAGTCGGATTTGTTTGAACCCTTGCATAGGGTAGACTTAAAATACCTAACGTGGATGACCGTTATGTTACTGGCCTTAGCTTCTGCTCGACGGTGTCAAAATTGGGGGCGTTTTCTTATTAGAGCCCGTACTTGATATTTCATGAGGATAGGGCGGAGCTCAGAACTCGCCCACACTTTTTACCGAAGGTAGAGTCGGCCTTTAATGTGAATCAACCGATTGTGGTTCCATTATTATCTAACACTTCCGTTGCTCTAAAGTTCCTGGATGTTGTGAGGGCTTTGAAGATTTACATCAAAAGGACAGGAAGTCTGACTTGCTTTTTGTCCTTTATGATGCTACTAAAATTGATGCCTCTAAGCAGTCCATTGCTCGTTGGCTCAAATTGACTATTCAACAAGCCTATACTTCAGCAGCTCTGCCGCTGCCGAGTTCTATCCAGGCCCACTCCACGAGGTCGGTGTGTTCTTCCTGGGCGGCTAACCGGGGTGTCTCGGCCTTACAGTTGTGCCAGGCAGCTTCTTGGTCTGGTTTGAACATTTTTGTCAAATTCTACAGGTTCGACACCTTAGCCAAGGATGACCTTCACTTTGGTCAGGCGGTTTTGCAGGGGTCTCGGCACTCTACCACCTGTTCTGCGAGCTTTGGGACGTCCCCATGGTAATCTTCAATTCCCAGTATCCATTAGGATGTTAGAGAAAAGGGGAATTTAATACCTACCGGTAATTCCTTTTCTCGTAGTCCGTAGTGAATACTGGGCACCTGCCTCAGTGCTTCGTTTCCTGCTTACCTGGGTGTAAGTGTTCTTGGTTGGGTCTGCTGTTGTTTTCCCTGTTCCATGTCTGGTTAGCGTTGCTTTCCTCTGTTCTGGTTAGCTCTATTATCTTGTTATTGTGTGTGTTGGTTCGTTACCTCGCTGCTTTTTGTGTTATATCCTTCTCTCTAAGTATGTCCGTCTCCTGGGGCACAATTTTCCTACACTGAGTCTGCAGAAGGGGCATAGAGGGGAGGAGCAGCACACATTATTAATTTCTTAAAGTGCCAGGCTCCAGTGGACCTGATCTATACCCCATGGTAATCTTCAATTCCCAGTATCTACTACGGACTACGAGAAATGGAATTACTGGTAGGTATTAAATCCCCTTTTCTCCGGCAGGGTCCACAGGTTATCCACAGGATGCCAGTGGGATTTGATGGAGCGACAGCGGATTGGCACCAAACGATCAAAAGCTTTCTGGCCTCCCAGGATGCAACGGGCCCATCCATACATCCCACCCACTGGCTCAGGCAAATCAGTTTTTTGTTTGGTGCGGCAGGAGCCGGTCCATGGTCAGAGGGCTGCTGTGTTTGGCAGCCCTAAGCTTTCTTATGTTATTTTTGTAGTCTTACTAGTTTTTTGGGTGATCTTTCTAAACAGCGTCTTATACGCTTAGAAAGAGTCGCTCCAACAACTCTCCGCCGGGTCGCGACATTGCTTACCCACGAGTACAGTGCTGTTTCGGCGGGCGTCAGTGTCGGATATACTAGCAAGTCCACCAGACATTACGAGGCTGTGGTCGGAGCACGGGGAGAAGGTAAGGCATCGGTTCCGCTTAGTAGATGGAATACGGACACAGCCGCACTGTATTGGGAGGAGACTACCAAACGGTAGCTGGCGCGCTGCCACCACGGGTGCACCAGCGCTAGGCCTTAGGGATCTTAGGCACCAGGAATAGCATGAGGCCGTGATCCCTAGGGTTGATGTCAGCAGGGGGAGTCAGATGCTCTCCTGGTCACCCCTACCCCCAGTTCATGACCAGTTTCCGCCGAGTGTCCCGCCATGAACTGTTTCCTCGCTTCCGTCCCAGACGCTACCACGAGGGGACTCGGTCGCAGCATATGCCACTGCGTCGGTGTTCACTGAGCGCTACCATGAGAGATCTGGTCGCAGCATATGCAGCTGTGTGACCACTGCGTCTCTGTTCACTGAACGTTACCATGAGGAGACTCGGTCGCAGCATAGGCGGCTGTGTGACTGGTGCATCTGTGTTCACTGAGCATCTGTGTTCACTATAGGTTCCTGTAGCGGCAGTGTACACTAGTAGCGTCTGGATCCACTCAGCGTTCGCTAATGTATTGATCGATCACTGGAAGCGAGGTGAGTCTCCCTGTATCCCACTCTACTGAGTACGGGCTATACAGCACTAAATTTCTATCTACTTTTTCAGTATGAATAGTTAAGATAAGTGCCTATTGCATATGAGTCTGTGTACATTTACTGTGGTTTTCTTCGCATTGCGTCTGAATACGTTAGATCTGTTTATACAGGATTCAGTAAATATTTGCCTACATACTTGAAAAAGTGTTTGTAGTTGATGATGTGCTCATATGACTAATATATAACATGTGACTGACTGCTAGTGTGATTGCTGACTTTAATATATGTTTGTCAGTTGTTTCTTCTGATCCTCAATGCTGGTGCATGGGTAGGGTCAGATTGATATCACTTTAGATGGTTAAAGTGATTACAGTCACAAATTGTGTAGTACACTGTGAAAGTGCTGATTATTTATCATGTCTAAGAGCGGCAAAGGTGACGAAAGTACACTTACAGCAACACTCATATCATGTTTGTCTTGCAAAACTGTATTATCCTCTCAGGATCTGGTTCAGGGTGGTTTATGTGTAAATTGTTTAGCTTTTCAGCAGAATATAAGGCAGATCCCTGTACAACATCAGGTACACATGGATCCACCTTGGGCTATGTTTACACAGACTTTGTCCAGTATAGCTGAACGGATAATTACTACAGCTTCTGTACGAGGAATAGGTTACACTATTAACCCTTACATGCAGCTCCCTATCTATGGTGTATCATTTCCCCCAGCAGCTTCTAAAATGAAACAAGCTGATAAACCGATGGTAAGTAAATCTTCACCTTCACAGGCTACACATGACGATTCATCGGAAGATGAAAGCTCAGTTTACTCTACTTCAACATACGAAGAGGAGGAAGAAGGTCTCAGCTCAGTGGATATAGCTGAATTAATTAGAGCAATGAAGGCCATGCTCTCTTTAGAAGATTCAGCAGAGCCTGTGTTAAAATCCAAGGCACCTGTGTTTAAACGTCCCAAAACAGTTAAGACTGAGTTTCTAGGGTCAGACCAGCTGACGGAAATCATGGAAGAGGCTTGGGCAACACCCAATAAAAAATATAGAATTCCCAAAAAATGGGATTCCAATTATCCTTTTCCAGCCGGGGACTGTTTTAAAAAGGAGGTGGCTCCTAAAGTAGATATGCATGTGATTTGATTAGTGCGAAAATCAATATTGCCTTTGCCGTCAACATCATTAAATGATGTCACTGATAGGAGAGTGGATGGTTTTCTAAAAACCATATTTTCCCTGTCTGGAGCAGTCATAAGGCCAGCCATGGCTTCAGCTTGGATGGCAAAGACAGTGGCTGCCTGGGCTGATGCATTGGAAGGTGATTTTTCATCAACTTCTAGAGAGCAAAAATCCTATATAGCCCATACTAAACGGGCTGCGGTATTTTTGGAAGAAGCTGCATTAGATATGGGTACTATTGCTTCTAGGGCATCAGCCCTGAACAATAGCTGCTCGCAGAGCACTTTGGTAACGTACGTGGAAAGCTGATTCAGAATCTAAGAAGATTTTGGGATCTTTGCCTTTTTCTGGAAATATTCTGTTTGGTAAAGAATTGACAGATATTCTGGAGTCAGAAGCAGACTCTAAGAAGGTCAAGTTTCCTTCCACATATAACCCCAAACCTAGGGGTCCGGTTTTCCGGCCCTTTCGGTCTTAAGGAAAAGCAAAGGGAAAAAGTGATCGTAAGCAGCCCCAATACAATCAGTTTGGTAAGTCAAAAAAGCATTGGGCTACCAGAGGGCCAGCTTCCAAACCAGAAGAGAAGCCATCAGTCTGATGGTGCGGGCCTCCTCCTGGGGGACCCCAGGGTAGGGGGCCGACTTCTTCAGTTTGCACAGATCTGGCGGCAGTCTACAACAAATGCCTTGGTGCAAGACGCTGTATCTCTAGGTTATGTTTCTCCCTTCAAGAAGCATCCTCCTAGAAGGTTCTTCTGCACCAGCCCGTCTCGGGTAGATACGAAGGCCAGGGCTTTGCAAGGAGCAGTTCAGAAATTGCTTCAGTCAGGAGTAGTCATTCCAGTACCCCCTGCACAACGGGGACAGGGTTTTTACTCCAACCTATTTTTGGTTCAGAAGCCAAATGGGTCATTTCGGCCTATTCTCAATCTCAAAATGCTAAACAAATATATTTGGGTACCGAGGTTCCATATAGAGACATTACGCTCCATAGTTTTGGCCATGGAACCAGGGGATTCTATGGTATCCCTGGATATTCAGGATGCTTACCTACATGTTCCTATAGCACTGTCCCATCAGTGTTATCTCAGGTTCGCTATCCTCCAGCAGCATTTCCAGTTCCGGGCCCTACCCTTTGGGTTAGCCACGGCCCCCTAGAGTATTTACCAAGATTATGGTGGTTATGGCAGCTTATCTCCGCAAGCAGGGGATAAGAATTTTTCCATACCTCGACGATCTTTTAATCCTGGCACAATCACAGGAATTGCTCCCGTGCCATCTCCAACAGACAATAACATGTCTGCAGAGGCACGGTTGGCTCATAAATGGGGCAAAATCATCTCTGGTGCCGTCACAACGGATGATTCATTTGGGGGCTGTACTGGATTCAGGTCTGCAGAAAGTATTTTTACCTCAGAACAAGATTTCCAAAGTACAGTCAAGGATCAGTACTTGTTACACAGTCAAACGGTATCCATTCACGCTGCAATGCACGTGATGGGTTTGATGGTGTCAACATTCGACATGGTGGAGTATGCACAATTCCACTCAAGACTTCTGCAGTCTGATTCTTGCCAAATGGAATCGGTTACATCAGATGATAAAAACACAGACTATGGTTCTTATGATAGAAGTAAGAAGGTCGTTAGCCTGGTGGCTACAAACATCTCATCTAGACAAGGGGAAACCCTTTTGGATATCAGATTAGGAGATCCTGACAACGGATGCCAGTCTTTAGGGCTGAGGAGCAGTGTCCGAAAAATTATGGTTCCAGGGACAATGGACCAGAGAAGAAAGTTGCCTGCCAATAAACCTGTTAGAACTTCGGGCCATATACATGGCACTGATTCAGGCAAAGGACAGTCTTCAAGGAAAACCAGTCCAGATCCGCTCGGACAATGCGACGGCAGTAGCGTACCTCAACCATTAGAGAGGAAAGGCAGCCAAAAAGCAATGAAGGAGGTAAGTCGCATGCTAAAGTGGGCAGAACTCCCTCTTCCAGCATTGTCCGCAGTGTTCGTTCCAGGAATCCTAAACTGGTAAGCGGACTTTCTCAGTCGACACACCATTCAAGCAAGCGAATGGGCTCTACACCCGGAGGTCTTTCAGACTCTAGCAGACAAATGGGGGTTGCCAGAAATAGATCTCATGGCATCCAGTCTGAACAACAAAGTGCCCGCATATGGGGCAAGAACAAAGGATCACGGAGCGATCTTTGTGGACGCCTTGTCGGTGAGATGAGACTTTCATCTGGCTTATCTGTTTCCTCCGATCACCCTATTACCCAGGGTGGTGAGGAAAATAAAGCAAGCAAGGGGTGCCGTGATTCTAATAGCTCCGGCTTGGCCCAGAAGGTATTGGTACACAGGTCTGCAGAGAATGTCGATGGATGCTCCACTTCTGCTCCCTCAACATCCAGATCTACTGACGCAGGGTCATTGTTATCACAGGCATCTGGATCGACTGTCCTTGACGGCGTGGCTCTTGAAACCTCTATCCTGAAGTCAAGAGGATTCTCACAACAGGTAATTCAAACAATGCTCAGAGCAAGGAAACCCTCCTCAGCTCATATTTATCACCGAATATGGCAAGACTATATTAATTGGTGCAGTGAAAGAAATATGGACCCGAAATCTTTTAGAGTTTCCAGGGTCCCAGCATTCCTTCAGGCAGGAATGGATAAAGGTTTGAAGGTGGCTTCCTTGAGAGTGCAGGTATCGGCATTGATTGTATGGTTCCAAAAGAAAATTGCCAATATACAGGATGTGCATACTTTTTTCCAGGGAATGCTGCGCATTTAACCTCCCTTTGTTCTGCCTACAGTACCGTGGGACTTATGTTTAGTCCTGAAAGCCCTTCAAGTTGCGCCATTTGGACCACTTAACAAGGTGGATCTTAAATGGTTGACAGCAAAAGTACTCTTTCTACTGACTATGGCATCGGCTAGTAGAGTATCAGATTTAGGAGCGCTGTCGTGTAAGTGTCCTTTTCTGATTTTTTTATCCAGATAAAGCAGTTCTCAGAACTAGGTCTGGCTATCTTCCGAAGGTGGTATCTAAGTTTCACCTTAAAGAAGAACTTGTAGTCCCGGCTTTCCAGGTATCGGGACTTTCTGCGGGAGCAGCATCGCTGGACGTGGTCCGGGCATTAAGGATCTACGTAGATCGTACCAGTGCCATCAGAAAGACAGATTCTCTCTTTATTCTCTACGGATTTCACAAGAGAGGATGGCCTGCTGATAAGCAGACACTGGCAAGATGGCTTCGAATGACGATTTCAGAAACATTCTCAAGCTGATCTCCCTGTTCCGGCTAATGTCTCTGCACACTCTACACGTAAGGTAGATCCATCATGGGCAGCACAACATGGTGCTTCAGCAGAACAGATATGTAAGGCAGCCACATAGTCTTCCAACAACACATTCATTAGACATTATGCCTTGGACACTTTTGCCTCTCATGACACTGAATTCGGGCGTAAGGTTCTCCTGTCCAATCAGGAGCGTCCCCACCACTAAAAATTGTTTTGGGAAGTCCCATTGTTATCCTGTGGATAAACTGTGGACCCTGCCGGAGAAATATACGTTATGGTAAGAACTTACCGTTGATAACGGTATTTCTCCTATGCCCACAGGTTTCCACAGGGATCCCACCCTGACGCACCTGATTTGAGGATCCTTCTACTCACTAACCGCTTCCTTCTTGTATGGAAGGGTGTGCATGTGTGTTCTTCTCGCCTGATTAGGGCTCTACATAATGCTCCTGCCTTGTGCTTTGGAATATGACTGATTTGACTGAGCCAGTGGGCGGGGATATATGGACGAGCCCGTTGCACCCTGGGAGGCCAGAAATCTTTTGATCATTTGATGCCAATCTCCTGTCGCTCCGGCATATCCCATTGTTATCCTGTGGAACCTGTGGACTTAGGAGAAATACCATTATCAACGGTAAGTTCTTACCATAACGTATATTTTTCTTTTACATCCTCTGCTGCTAATCTCTGATATGTATCTGTGATGTCCTGTATTATGGCTCTGATATGTATCTGTGATGTATCATGGCTCTGATATGTATCTGTGATGTCCTGTATTATGGCTCTGATATGTATCTGTGATGTCCTGTATCATGGATCTGATATGTATCTGTGATGTCCTGTATCATGGCTCTGATATGTATCTGTGATGTCCTGTATCATGGCTCTGATATGTATTTGTGATGTCCTGTATCATGGCTCTGATATGTATCTGTGATGTCCTGTATTATGGCTCTGATATGTATCTGTGATGTATCATGGCTCTGATATGTATCTGTGATGTATCGTGGCTCTGATATGTATCTGTGATGTCCTGTATTATGGATCTGATATGTATCTGTGATGTATCATGGCTCTGATATGTATCTGTGATGTCCTGTATTATGGATCTGATATGTATCTGTGATGTCCTGTATTATGGCTCTGATATGTATCTGTGATGTATCATGGCTCTGATATGTATCTGTGATGTCCTGTATCATGGCTCTGATATGTATCTGTGATGTCCTGTATCATGGATCTGATATGTATCTGTGATGTCCTGTATCATGGATCTGATATGTATCTGTGATGTCCTGTATCATGGCTCTGATATGTATCTGTGATGTATCATGGCTCTGATATGTATCTGTGATGTCCTGTATCATGGCTCTGATATGTATCTGTGATGTATCATGGATCTGATATGTATCTGTGATGTCCTGTATCATGGATCTGATATGCATCTGTGATGTCCTGTATCATGGATCTGATATGTATCTGTGATGTCCTGTATCATGGATCTGATATGTATCTGTGATGTCCTGTATCATGGATCTGATATGTATCTGTGATGTCCTGTATCATGGCTCTGATATGTATCTGTGATGTCCTGTATCATGGATCTGATATGTATCTGTGATGTATCATGGCTCTGATATGTATCTGTGATGTCCTGTGTTATGGCTCTGATATGTATCTGTGATGTCCTGTATCATGGATCTGATATGTATCTGTGATGTCCTGTATCATGGCTCTGATATGTATCTGTGATGTCCTGTATCATGGATCTGATATGTATCTGTGATGTCCTGTATCATGGATCTGATATGTATCTGTGATGTCCTGTATCATGGATCTGATATGTATCTGTGATGTCCTGTATCATGGATCTGATATGTATCTGTGATGTCCTGTATCATGGCTCTGATATGTATCTGTGATGTCCTGTATCATGGATCTGATATGTATCTGTGATGTCCTGTATCATGGCTCTGATATGTATCTGTGATGTCCTGTATCATGGATCTGATATGTATCTGTGATGTCCTGTATCATGGATTTGATATGTATCTGTGATGTCCTGTATCATGGATCTGATATGTATCTGTGATGTCCTGTATCATGGGTCTGATATGTATCTGTGATGTCCTGTATCATGGCTCTGATATGTATCTGTGATGTCCTGTATCATGGATCTGATATGTATCTGTGATGTCCTGTATTATGGCTCTGATATGTATCTGTGATGTCCTGTATCATGGCTCTGATATGTATCTGTGATGTCCTGTATCATGGCTCTGATATGTATCTGTGATGTCCTGTATCATGGATCTGATATGTATCTGTGATGTATCATGGCTCTGATATGTATCTGTGATGTCCTGTGTTATGGCTCTGATATGTATCTGTGATGTCCTGTATCATGGATCTGATATGTATCTGTGATGTCCTGTATTATGGCTCTGATATGTATCTGTGATGTCCTGTATCATGGATCTGATATGTATCTGTGATGTCCTGTATCATGGATCTGATATGTATCTGTGATGTCCTGTATCATGGCTCTGATATGTATCTGTAATGTCCTGTATCATGGATCTGATATGTATCTGTGATGTCCTGTATCATGGCTCTGATATGTATCTGTGATGTCCTGTATCATGGATCTGATATGTATCTGTGATGTCCTGTATCATGGATCTGATATGTATCTGTGATGTCCTGTATCATGGATCTGATATGTATCTGTGATGTCCTGTATCATGGATCTGATATGTATCTGTGATGTCCTGTATCATGGCTCTGATATGTATCTGTGATGTCCTGTATCATGGATCTGATATGTATCTGTGATGTCCTGTATCATGGATCTGATATGTATCTGTGATGTCCTGTATCATGGATCTGATATGCATCTGTGATGTCCTGTATCATGGATCTGATATGTATCTGTGATGTCCTGTATCATGGCTCTGATATGTATCTGTGATGTCCTGTATCATGGATCTGATATGTATCTGTGATGTCCTGTATCATGGATCTGATATGTATCTGTGATGTCCTGTATCATGGATCTGATATGTATCTGTGATGTCCTGTATCATGGCTCTGATATGTATCTGTGATGTATCATGGCTCTGATATGTATCTGTGATGTCCTGTATCATGGCTCTGATATGTATCTGTGATGTCCTGTATCATGGATCTGATATGTATCTGTGATGTCCTGTATCATGGATCTGATATGTATCTGTGATGTCCTGTATCATGGATCTGATATGTATCTGTGATGTCCTGTATCATGGATCTGATATGTATCTGTGATGTCCTGTATCATGGATCTGATATGTATCTGTGATGTCCTGTATCATGGATCTGATATGTATCTGTGATGTTCTGTATCATGGCTCTGGTATGTATCTGTGATGTATCATGGATCTGATATGTATCTGTGATGTCCTGTATCATGGATCTGATATGTATCTGTGATGTCCTGTATCATGGATCTGATATGTATCTGTGATGTCCTGTATCATGGCTCTGATATGTATTTGTGATGTCCTGTATCATGGCTCTGATATGTATCTGTGATGTCCTGTATCATGGCTCTGATATGTATTTGTGATGTCCTGTATCATGGCTCTGATATGTATCTGTGATGTCCTGTATCATGGATCTGATATGTATCTGTGATGTCCTGTATCATGGATCTGATATGTATCTGTGATGTCCTGTATCATGGATCTGATATGTATCTGTGATGTCCTGTATCATGGATCTGATATGTATCTGTGATGTCCTGTATCATGGATCTGATATGTATCTGTGATGTCCTGTATCATGGATCTGATATGTATCTGTGATGTCCTGTATCATGGCTCTGATATGTATCTGTGATGTCCTGTATCATGGCTCTGATATGTATCTGTGATGTCCTGTATCATGGCTCTGATATGTATCTGTGATGTATCATGGCTCTGATATGTATCTGTGATGTCCTGTATCATGGCTCTGATATGTATCTGTGATGTCCTGTATCATGGATCTGATATGTATCTGTGATGTCCTGTATCATGGCTCTGATATGTATTTGTGATGTCCTGTATCATGGCTCTGATATGTATCTGTGATGCCCTGTATCATGGATCTGATATGTATCTGTGATGTATCATGGCTCTGATATGTATCTGTGATGTCCTGTATCATGGATCTGATATGTATCTGTGATGTCCTGTATCATGGCTCTGATATGTATCTGTGATGTCCTGTATCATGGATCTGATATGTATCTGTGATGTCCTGTATCATGGATCTGATATGTATCTGTGATGTCCTGTATCATGGATCTGATATGTATCTGTGATGTCCTGTATCATGGATCTGATATGTATCTGTGATGTCCTGTATCATGGCTCTGATATGTATCTGTGATGTCCTGTATCATGGCTCTGATATGTATCTGATGTCCTGTATCATGGATCTGATATGTATCTGTGATGTCCTGTATCATGGATCTGATATGTATCTGTGATGTCCTGTATCATGGATCTGATATGTATCTGTGATGTCCTGTATCATGGCTCTGATATGTATTTGTGATGTCCTGTATCATGGATCTGATATGTATCTGTGATGTCCTGTATCATGGATCTGATATGTATCTGTGATGTCCTGTATCATGGATCTGATATGTATCTGTGATGTCCTGTATCATGGATCTGATATGTATCTGTGATGTCCTGTATCATGGCTCTGATATGTATCTGTGATGTCCTGTATCATGGATCTGATATGTATCTGTGATGTATCATGGCTCTGATATGTATCTGTGATGTCCTGTATTATGGCTCTGATATGTATCTGTGATGTCCTGTATCATGGCTCTGATATGTATTTGTGATGTCCTGTATCATGGATCTGATATGTATCTGTGATGTCCTGTATCATGGATCTGATATGTATCTGTGATGTCCTGTATCATGGATCTGATATGTATCTGTGATGTCCTGTATCATGGCTCTGATATGTATCTGTGATGTCCTGTATCATGGATCTGATATGTATCTGTGATGTCCTGTATCATGGATCTGATATGTATCTGTGATGTCCTGTATCATGGCTCTGATATGTATCTGTGATGTCCTGTATCATGGATCTGATATGTATCTGTGATGTCCTGTATCATGGATCTGATATGTATCTGTGATGTCCTGTATCATGGATCTGATATGTATCTGTGATGTCCTGTATCATGGCTCTGATATGTATTTGTGATGTCCTGTATCATGGATCTGATATGTATCTGTGATGTCCTGTATCATGGATCTGATATGTATCTGTGATGTCCTGTATCATGGATCTGATATGTATCTGTGATGTTCTGTATCATGGCTCTGATATGTATCTGTGATGTATCATGGATCTGATATGTATCTGTGATGTCCTGTATCATGGATCTGATATGTATCTGTGATGTCCTGTATCATGGATCTGATATGTATCTGTGATGTCCTGTATCATGGCTCTGATATGTATCTGTGATGTCCTGTATCATGGCTCTGATATGTATCTGTGATGTCCTGTATCATGGCTCTGATATGTATCTGTGATGTCCTGTATCATGGCTCTGATATGTATTTGTGATGTCCTGTATCATGGATCTGATATGTATCTGTGATGTCCTGTATCATGTATCTGATATGTATCTGTGATGTCCTGTATCATGGATCTGATATGTATCTGTGATGTCCTGTATCATGGATCTGATATGTATCTGTGATGTCCTGTATCATGGATCTGATATGTATCTGTGATGTATCATGGATCTGATATGTATCTGTGATGTATCTGTGATGTCCTGTATCATGGATCTGATATGTATCTGTGATGTCCTGTATCATGGATCTGATATGTATCTGTGATGTCCTGTATCATGGATCTGATATGTATCTGTGATGTCCTGTATCATGTATCTGATATGTATCTGTGATGTCCTGTATCATGGCTCTGATATGTATCTGTGATGTCCTGTATCATGGCTCTGATATGTATCTGTGATGTATCATGGCTCTGATATGTATCTGTGATGAACTGTATCATGGCTCTGATATGTATCTGTGATGTCCTGTATCATGGATCTGATATGTATCTGTGATGTCCTGTATCATGGCTCTGATATGTATTTGTGATGTCCTGTATCATGGCTCTGATATGTATCTGTGATGCCCTGTATCATGGCTCTGATATGTATCTGTGATGTATCATGGCTCTGATATGTATCTGTGATGTCCTGTATCATGGATCTGATATGTATCTGTGATGTCCTGTATCATGGCTCTGATATGTATCTGTGATGTCCTGTATCATGGATCTGATATGTATCTGTGATGTCCTGTATCATGGCTCTGATATGTATCTGTGATGTCCTGTATCATGGATCTGATATGTATCTGTGATGTCCTGTATCATGGATCTGATATGTATCTGTGATGTCCTGTATCATGGATCTGATATGTATCTGTGATGTCCTGTATCATGGCTCTGATATGTATTTGTGATGTCCTGGATCTGATATGTATCTGTGATGTCCTGTATCATGGATCTGATATGTATCTGTGATGTCCTGTATCATGGATCTGATATGTATCTGTGATGTCCTGTATCATGGATCTGATATGTATCTGTGATGTCCTGTATCATGGCTCTGATATGTATCTGTGATGTCCTGTATCATGGCTCTGATATGTATCTGTGATGTCCTGTATCATGGCTCTGATATGTATCTGTGATGTCCTGTATCATGGCTCTGATATGTATTTGTGATGTCCTGTATCATGGCTCTGATATGTATCTGTGATGTCCTGTATCATGGATCTGATATGTATCTGTGATGTCCTGTATCATGGATCTGATATGTATCTGGGATGTCCTGTATCATGGATCTGATATGTATCTGTGATGTATCATGGATCTGATATGTATCTGTGATGTATCATGGATCTGATATGTATCTGTGATGTCCTGTATCATGGATCTGATATGTATCTGTGATGTCCTGTATCATGGATCTGATATGTATCTGTGATGTCCTGTATCATGGATCTGATATGTATCTGTGATGTCCTGTATCATGGATCTGATATGTATCTGTGATGTCCTGTATCATGGCTCTGATATGTATCTGTGATGTCCTGTATCATGGCTCTGATATGTATCTGTGATGTATCATGGCTCTGATATGTATCTGTGATGTCCTGTATCATGGCTCTGATATGTATCTGTGATGTCCTGTATCATGGATCTGATATGTATCTGTGATGTCCTGTATCATGGCTCTGATATGTATTTGTGATGTCCTGTATCATGGCTCTGATATGTATCTGTGATGCCCTGTATCATGGCTCTGATATGTATCTGTGATGTATCATGGCTCTGATATGTATCTGTGATGTCCTGTATCATGGATCTGATATGTATCTGTGATGTCCTGTATCATGGCTCTATGTATCTGTGATGTCCTGTATCATGGATCTGATATGTATCTGTGATGTCCTGTATCATGGATCTGATATGTATCTGTGATGTCCTGTATCATGGATCTGATATGTATCTGTGATGTCCTGTATCATGGATCTGATATGTATCTGTGATGTCCTGTATCATGGCTCTGATATGTATCTGTGATGTCCTGTATCATGGATCTGATATGTATCTGTGATGTACTGTATCATGGATCTGATATGTATCTGTGATGTCCTGTATCATGGATCTGATATGTATCTGTGATGTCCTGTATCATGGATCTGATATGTATCTGTGATGTCCTGTATCATGGCTCTGATATGTATTTGTGATGTCCTGTATCATGGATCTGATATGTATCTGTGATGTCCTGTATCATGGATCTGATATGTATCTGTGATGTCCTGTATCATGGATCTGATATGTATCTGTGATGTCCTGTATCATGGATCTGATATGTATCTGTGATGTCCTGTATCATGGCTCTGATATGTATCTGTGATGTCCTGTATCATGGATCTGATATGTATCTGTGATGTATCATGGCTCTGATATGTATCTGTGATGTCCTGTATTATGGCTCTGATATGTATCTGTGATGTCCTGTATCATGGCTCTGATATGTATTTGTGATGTCCTGTATCATGGATCTGATATGTATCTGTGATGTCCTGTATCATGGCTCTGATATGTATCTGTGATGTCCTGTATTATGGATCTGATATGTATCTGTGATGTCCTGTATCATGGATCTGATATGTATCTGTGATGTCCTGTATCATGGATCTGATATGTATCTGTGATGTCCTGTATCATGGATCTGATATGTATCTGTGATGTCCTGTATCATGGCTCTGATATGTATCTGTGATGTCCTGTATCATGGATCTGATATGTATCTGTGATGTCCTGTATCATGGATCTGATATGTATCTGTGATGTCCTGTATCTTGGCTCTGATATGTATCTGTGATGTCCTGTATCATGGATCTGATATGTATCTGTGATGTCCTGTATCATGGATCTGATATGTATCTGTGATGTCCTGTATCATGGATCTGATATGTATCTGTGATGTCCTGTATCATGGCTCTGATATGTATTTGTGATGTCCTGTATCATGGATCTGATATGTATCTGTGATGTCCTGTATCATGGATCTGATATGTATCTGTGATGTCCTGTATCATGGATCTGATATGTATCTGTGATGTTCTGTATCATGGCTCTGATATGTATCTGTGATGTATCATGGATCTGATATGTATCTGTGATGTCCTGTATCATGGATCTGATATGTATCTGTGATGTCCTGTATCATGGATCTGATATGTATCTGTGATGTCCTGTATCATGGCTCTGATATGTATCTGTGATGTCCTGTTTCATGGCTCTGATATGTATCTGTGATGTCCTGTATCATGGCTCTGATATGTATCTGTGATGTCCTGTATCATGGCTCTGATATGTATTTGTGATGTCCTGTATCATGGCTCTGATATGTATCTGTGATGTCCTGTATCATGGATCTGATATGTATCTGTGATGTCCTGTATCATGGATCTGATATGTATCTGTGATGTCCTGTATCATGGATCTGATATGTATCTGTGATGTATCATGGATCTGATATGTATCTGTGATGTATCATGGATCTGATATGTATCTGTGATGTCCTGTATCATGGATCTGATATGTATCTGTGATGTCCTGTATCATGGCTCTGATATGTATCTGTGATGTCCTGTATCATGGCTCTGATATGTATCTGTGATGTCCTGTATCATGGCTCTGATATGTATTTGTGATGTCCTGTATCATGGCTCTGATATGTATCTGTGATGTCCTGTATCATGGATCTGATATGTATCTGTGATGTCCTGTATCATGGATCTGATATGTATCTGTGATGTCCTGTATCATGGATCTGATATGTATCTGTGATGTATCATGGATCTGATATGTATCTGTGATGTATCATGGATCTGATATGTATCTGTGATGTCCTGTATCATGGATCTGATATGTATCTGTGATGTCCTGTATCATGGATCTGATATGTATCTGTGATGTCCTGTATCATGGATCTGATATGTATCTGTGATGTCCTGTATCATGGATCTGATATGTATCTGTGATGTCCTGTATCATGGCTCTGATATGTATCTGTGATGTCCTGTATCATGGCTCTGATATGTATCTGTGATGTATCATGGCTCTGATATGTATCTGTGATGTCCTGTATCATGGCTCTGATATGTATCTGTGATGTCCTGTATCATGGATCTGATATGTATCTGTGATGTCCTGTATCATGGCTCTGATATGTATTTGTGATGTCCTGTATCATGGCTCTGATATGTATCTGTGATGCCCTGTATCATGGATCTGATATGTATCTGTGATGTATCATGGCTCTGATATGTATCTGTGATGTCCTGTATCATGGATCTTATATGTATCTGTGATGTCCTGTATCATGGCTCTGATATGTATCTGTGATGTCCTGTATCATGGATCTGATATGTATCTGTGATGTCCTGTATCATGGATCTGATATGTATCTGTGATGTCCTGTATCATGGATCTGATATGTATCTGTGATGTCCTGTATCATGGATCTGATATGTATCTGTGATGTCCTGTATCATGGCTCTGATATGTATCTGTGATGTCCTGTATCATGGCTCTGATATGTATCTGTGATGTCCTGTATCATGGATCTGATATGTATCTGTGATGTCCTGTATCATGGATCTGATATGTATCTGTGATGTCCTGTATCATGGATCTGATATGTATCTGTGATGTCCTGTATCATGGCTCTGATATGTATTTGTGATGTCCTGTATCATGGATCTGATATGTATCTGTGATGTCCTGTATCATGGATCTGATATGTATCTGTGATGTCCTGTATCATGGATCTGATATGTATCTGTGATGTCCTGTATCATGGATCTGATATGTATCTGTGATGTCCTGTATCATGGCTCTGATATGTATCTGTGATGTCCTGTATCATGGATCTGATATGTATCTGTGATGTATCATGGCTCTGATATGTATCTGTGATGTCCTGTATTATGGCTCTGATATGTATCTGTGATGTCCTGTATCATGGCTCTGATATGTATTTGTGATGTCCTGTATCATGGATCTGATATGTATCTGTGATGTCCTGTATCATGGATCTGATATGTATCTGTGATGTCCTGTATTATGGATCTGATATGTATCTGTGATGTCCTGTATCGTGGCTCTGATATGTATCTGTGATGTCCTGTATCATGGATCTGATATGTATCTGTGATGTCCTGTATCATGGATCTGATATGTATCTGTGATGTCCTGTATCATGGCTCTGATATGTATCTGTGATGTCCTGTATCATGGATCTGATATGTATCTGTGATGTCCTGTATCATGGATCTGATATGTATCTATGATGTCCTGTATCATGGCTCTGATATGTATCTGTGATGTCCTGTATCATGGATCTGATATGTATCTGTGATGTACTGTATCATGGATCTGATATGTATCTGTGATGTCCTGTATCATGGATCTGATATGTATCTGTGATGTCCTGTATCATGGCTCTGATATGTATTTGTGATGTCCTGTATCATGGATCTGATATGTATCTGTGATGTCCTGTATCATGGATCTGATATGTATCTGTGATGTCCTGTATCATGGATCTGATATGTATCTGTGATGTTCTGTATCATGGCTCTGATATGTATCTGTGATGTATCATGGATCTGATATGTATCTGTGATGTCCTTTATCATGGATCTGATATGTATCTGTGATGTCCTGTATCATGGATCTGATATGTATCTGTGATGTCCTGTATCATGGCTCTGATATGTATCTGTGATGTCCTGTATCATGGCTCTGATATGTATCTGTGATGTCCTGTATCATGGCTCTGATATGTATCTGTGATGTCCTGTATCATGGCTCTGATATGTATTTGTGATGTCCTGTATCATGGCTCTGATATGTATCTGTGATGTCCTGTATCATGGATCTGATATGTATCTGTGATGTCCTGTATCATGGATCTGATATGTATCTGTGATGTCCTGTATAATGGATCTGATATGTATCTGTGATGTATCATGGATCTGATATGTATCTGTGATGTATCTGTGATGTCCTGTATCATGGATCTGATATGTATCTGTGATGTCCTGTATCATGGATCTGATATGTATCTGTGATGTCCTGTATCATGGATCTGATATGTATCTGTGATGTCCTGTATCATGGATCTGATATGTATCTGTGATGTCCTGTATCATGGCTCTGATATGTATCTGTGATGTCCTGTATCATGGCTCTGATATGTATCTGTGATGTATCATGGCTCTGATATGTATCTGTGATGAACTGTATCATGGCTCTGATATGTATCTGTGATGTCCTGTATCATGGATCTGATATGTATCTGTGATGTCCTGTATCATGGCTCTGATATGTATTTGTGATGTCCTGTATCATGGCTCTGATATGTATCTGTGATGCCCTGTATCATGGATCTGATATGTATCTGTGATGTATCATGGCTCTGATATGTATCTGTGATGTCCTGTATCATGGATCTGATATGTATCTGTGATGTCCTGTATCATGGCTCTGATATGTATCTGTGATGTCCTGTATCATGGATCTGATATGTATCTGTGATGTCCTGTATCATGGATCTGATATGTATCTGTGATGTCCTGTATCATGGATCTGATATGTATCTGTGATGTCCTGTATCATGGCTCTGATATGTATTTGTGATGTCCTGTATCATGGATCTGATATGTATCTGTGATGTCCTGTATCATGGATCTGATATGTATCTGTGATGTCCTGTATCATGGATCTGATATGTATCTGTGATGTCCTGTATCATGGATCTGATATGTATCTGTGATGTCCTGTATCATGGCTCTGATATGTATTTGTGATGTCCTGTATCATGGATCTGATATGTATCTGTGATGTCCTGTATCATGGATCTGATATGTATCTGTGATGTCCTGTATCATGGCTCTGATATGTATCTGTGATGTCCTGTATCATGGCTCTGATATGTATCTGTGATGTATCATGGCTCTGATATGTATCTGTGATGTCCTGTATCATGGATCTGATATGTATCTGTGATGTCCTGTATCATGGCTCTGATATGTATTTGTGATGTCCTGTATCATGGCTCTGATATGTATCTGTGATGCCCTGTTTCATGGATCTGATATGTATCTGTGATGTATCATGGCTCTGATATGTATCTGTGATGTCCTGTATCATGGATCTGATATGTATCTGTGATGTCCTGTATCATGGCTCTGATATGTATCTGTGATGTCCTGTATCATGGATCTGATATGTATCTGTGATGTCCTGTATCATGGATCTGATATGTATCTGTGATGTCCTGTATCATGGATCTGATATGTATCTGTGATGTCCTGTATCATGGATCTGATATGTATCTGTGATGTCCTGTATCATGGCTCTGATATGTATTTGTGATGTCCTGTATCATGGATCTGATATGTATCTGTGATGTCCTGTATCATGGATCTGATATGTATCTGTGATGTCCTGTATCATGGATCTGATATGTATCTGTGATGTCCTGTATCATGGATCTGATATGTATCTGTGATGTCCTGTATCATGGCTCTTATATGTATTTGTGATGTCCTGTATCATGGATCTGATATGTATCTGTGATGTCCTGTATCATGGATCTGATATGTATCTGTGATGTCCTGTATCATGGATCTGATATGTATCTGTGATGTCCTGTATCATGGATCTGATATGTATCTGTGATGTCCTGTATCATGGCTCTGATATGTATCTGTGATGTACTGTATCATGGATCTGATATGTATCTGTGATGTATCATGGCTCTGATATGTATCTGTGATGTCCTGTATTATGGCTCTGATATGTATCTGTGATGTCCTGTATCATGGCTCTGATATGTATTTGTGATGTCCTGTATCATGGATCTGATATGTATCTGTGATGTCCTGTATCATGGCTCTGATATGTATCTGTGATGTCCTGTATTATGGATCTGATATGTATCTGTGATGTCCTGTATCATGGCTCTGATATGTATCTGTGATGTCCTGTATCATGGATCTGATATGTATCTGTGATGTCCTGTATCATGGATCTGATATGTATCTGTGATGTCCTGTATCATGGCTCTGATATGTATCTGTGATGTCCTGTATCATGGATCTGATATGTATCTGTGATGTCCTGTATCATGGATCTGATATGTATCTGTGATGTCCTGTATCTTGGCTCTGATATGTATCTGTGATGTCCTGTATCATGGATCTGATATGTATCTGTGATGTCCTGTATCATGGATCTGATATGTATCTGTGATGTCCTGTATCATGGATCTGATATGTATCTGTGATGTCCTGTATCATGGCTCTGATATGTATTTGTGATGTCCTGTATCATGGATCTGATATGTATCTGTGATGTCCTGTATCATGGATCTGATATGTATCTGTGATGTCCTGTATCATGGATCTGATATGTATCTGTGATGTTCTGTATCATGGCTCTGATATGTATCTGTGATGTATCATGGATCTGATATGTATCTGTGATGTCCTGTATCATGGATCTGATATGTATCTGTGATGTCCTGTATCATGGATCTGATATGTATCTGTGATGTCCTGTATCATGGCTCTGATATGTATCTGTGATGTCCTGTATCATGGCTCTGATATGTATCTGTGATGTCCTGTATCATGGCTCTTATATGTATCTGTGATGTCCTGTATCATGGCTCTGATATGTATCTGTGATGTCCTGTATCATGGCTCTGATATGTATTTGTGATGTCCTGTATCATGGCTCTGATATGTATCTGTGATGTCCTGTATCATGGATCTGATATGTATCTGTGATGTCCTGTATCATGGATCTGATATGTATCTGTGATGTCCTGTATCATGGATCTGATATGTATCTGTGATGTATCATGGATCTGATATGTATCTGTGATGTATCATGGATCTGATATGTATCTGTGATGTCCTGTATCATGGATCTGATATGTATCTGTGATGTCCTGTATCATGGCTCTGATATGTATCTGTGATGTCCTGTATCATGGATCTGATATGTATCTGTGATGTCCTGTATCATGGCTCTGATATGTATCTGTGATGTCCTGTATCATGGCTCTGATATGTATCTGTGATGTATCATGGCTCTGATATGTATCTGTGATGTCCTGTATCATGGCTCTGATATGTATCTGTGATGTCCTGTATCATGGATCTGATATGTATCTGTGATGTCCTGTTTCATGGCTCTGATATGTATCTGTGATGCCCTGTATCATGGATCTGATATGTATCTGTGATGTATCATGGCTCTGATATGTATCTGTGATGTCCTGTATCATGGATCTGATATGTATCTGTGATGTCCTGTATCATGGATCTGATATGTATCTGTGATGTCCTGTATCATGGATCTGATATGTATCTGTGATGTCCTGTATCATGGCTCTGATATGTATCTGTGATGTCCTGTATCATGGCTCTGATATGTATCTGTGATGTATCATGGCTCTGATATGTATCTGTGATGTCCTGTATCATGGCTCTGATATGTATCTGTGATGTCCTGTATCATGGATCTGATATGTATCTGTGATGTCCTGTATCATGGCTCTGATATGTATCTGTGATGCCCTGTATCATGGATCTGATATGTATCTGTGATGTATCATGGCTCTGATATGTATCTGTGATGTCCTGTATCATGGATCTGATATGTATCTGTGATGTCCTGTATCATGGCTCTGATATGTATCTGTGATGTCCTGTATCATGGATCTGATATGTATCTGTGATGTCCTGTATCATGGATCTGATATGTATCTGTGATGTCCTGTATCATGGATCTGATATGTATCTGTGATGTCCTGTATCATGGCTCTGATATGTATTTGTGATGTCCTGTATCATGGATCTGATATGTATCTGTGATGTCCTGTATCATGGATCTGATATGTATCTGTGATGTCCTGTATCATGGATCTGATATGTATCTGTGATGTCCTGTATCATGGATCTGATATGTATCTGTGATGTCCTGTATCATGGCTCTGATATGTATTTGTGATGTCCTGTATCATGGATCTGATATGTATCTGTGATGTCCTGTATCATGGATCTGATATGTATCTGTGATGTCCTGTATCATGGATCTGATATGTATCTGTGATGTCCTGTATCATGGCTCTGATATGTATTTGTGATGTCCTGTATCATGGATCTGATATGTATCTGTGATGTCCTGTATCATGGATCTGATATGTATCTGTGATGTCCTGTATCATGGATCTGATATGTATCTGTGATGTCCTGTATCATGGCTCTGATATGTATCTGTGATGTATCATGGCTCTGATATGTATCTGTGATGTCCTGTATCATGGATCTGATATGTATCTGTGATGTCCTGTATCATGGATCTGATATGTATCTGTGATGTCCTGTATCATGGATCTGATATGTATCTGTGATGTCCTGTATCATGGATCTGATATGTATCTGTGATGTCCTGTATCATGGATCTGATATGTATCTGTGATGTCCTGTATCATGGCTCTGATATGTATCTGTGATGTATCATGGCTCTGATATGTATCTGTGATGTCCTGTATCATGGATCTGATATGTATCTGTGATGCCCTGTATCATGGATCTGATATGTATCTGTGATGTATCATGGCTCTGATATGTATCTGTGATGTCCTGTATCATGGATCTGATATGTATCTGTGATGTCCTGTATCATGGCTCTGATATTTATCTGTGATGTCCTGTATCATGGATCTGATATGTATCTGTGATGTCCTGTATCATGGATCTGATATGTATCTGTGATGTCCTGTATCATGGATCTGATATGTATCTGTGATGTCCTGTATCATGGCTCTGATATGTATTTGTGATGTCCTGTATCATGGATCTGATATGTATCTGTGATGTCCTGTATCATGGATCTGATATGTATCTGTGATGTCCTGTATCATGGATCTGATATGTATCTGTGATGTCCTGTATCATGGATCTGATATGTATCTGTGATGTCCTGTATCATGGCTCTGATATGTATTTGTGATGTCCTGTATCATGGATCTGATATGTATCTGTGATGTCCTGTATCATGGATCTGATATGTATCTGTGATGTCCTGTATCATGGATCTGATATGTATCTGTGATGTCCTGTATCATGGATCTGATATGTATCTGTGATGTCCTGTATCATGGCTCTGATATGTATCTGTGATGTCCTGTATCATGGATCAGATATGTATCTGTGATGTATCATGGCTCTGATATGTATCTGTGATGTCCTGTATCATGGCTCTGATATGTATTTGTGATGTCCTGTATCATGGATCTGATATGTATCTGTGATGTCCTGTATCATGGCTCTGATATGTATCTGTGATGTCCTGTATTATGGATCTGATATGTATCTGTGATGTCCTGTATTATGGCTCTGATATGTATCTGTGATGTACTGTATCATGGATCTGATATGTATTTGTGATGTCCTGTATCATGGATCTGATATGCATCTGTGATGTCCTGTATCATGGCTCTGATATGTATCTGTGATGTCCTGTATCATGGCTCTGATATGTATCTGTGATGTCCTGTATTATGGATCTGATATGTATCTGTGATGTCCTGTATTATGGCTCTGATATGTATCTGTGATGTACTGTATCATGGATCTGATATGTATCTGTGATGTCCTGTATCATGGCTCTGATATGTATCTGTGATGTCCTGTATCATGGCTCTGATATGTATTTGTGATGTCCTGTATCATGGCTCTGATATGTATCTGTGATGTATCATGGCTCTGATATGTATCTGTGATGTATCATGGCTCTGATATGTATCTGTGATGTATCATGGCTCTGATATGTATCTGTGATGTCCTGTATCATGGCTCTGATATGTATCTGTGATGTCCTGTATCATGGCTCTGATATGTATCTGTGATGTCCTGTATCATGGATCTGATATGTATCTGTGATGTCCTGTATCATGGCTCTGATATGTATCTGTGATGTATCATGGATCTGATATGTATCTGTGATGTCCTGTATCATGGATCTGATATGAATCTGTGATGTTCTGTATCATGGATCTGATATGTATCTGTGATGTCCTGTATCATGGCTCTGATATGTATCTGTGATGTCCTGTATCATGGATCTGATATGTATCTGTGATGTATCATGGCTCTGATATGTATCTGTGATGTCCTGTATCATGGATCTGATATGTATCTGTGATGTCCTGTATCATGGATCTGATATGTATCTGTGATGTATTATGGCTCTGATATGTATCTGTGATGTCCTGTATCATGGATCTGATATGTATCTGTGATGTCCTGTATCATGGATCTGATATGTATCTGTGATGTTCTGTATCATGGCTCTGATATGTATCTGTGATGTATCATGGCTCTGATATGTATCTGTGATGTACTGTATCATGGCTCTGATATGTATCTGTGATGTCCTGTATCATGGCTCTGATATGTATCTGTGATGTCCTGTATTATGGCTCTGATATGTATCTGTGATGTCCTGTATCATGGATCTGATATGTATCTGTGATGTCCTGTATCATGGCTCTGATATGTATCTGTGATGTCCTGTATCATGGATCTGATATGTATCTGTGATGTCCTGTATCATGGATCTGATATGTATCTGTGATGTTCTGTATCATGGCTCTGATATGTATCTGTGATGTCCTGTATCATGGCTCTGATATGTATCTGTGATGTCCTGTATCATGGCTCTGATATGTATCTGTGATGTTCTGTATCATGGCTCTGATATGTATCTGTGATGTATCATGGCTCTGATATGTATCTGTGATGTACTGTATCATGGCTCTGATATGTATCTGTGATGTCCTGTATCATGGCTCTGATATGTATCTGTGATGTCCTGTATTATGGCTCTGATATGTATCTGTGATGTCCTGTATCATGGATCTGATATGTATCTGTGATGTCCTGTATCATGGCTCTGATATGTATCTGTGATGTCCTGTATCATGGATCTGATATGTATCTGTGATGTCCTGTATCATGGATCTGATATGTATCTGTGATGTTCTGTATCATGGCTCTGATATGTATCTGTGATGTCCTGTATCATGGCTCTGATATGTATCTGTGATGTCCTGTATCATGGCTCTGATATGTATCTGTGATGTCCTGTATCATGGATCTGATATGTATCTGTGATGTATCATGGATCTGATATGTATGTGTGATGTCCTGTATCATGGATCTGATATGTATCTGTGATGTCCTGTATTATGGCTCTGATATGTATCTGTGATGTCCTGTATCATGGCTCTGATATGTATCTGTGATGTATCATGGCTCTGATATGTATCTGTGATGTCCTGTATCATGGCTCTGATATGTATCTGTGATGTATCATGGCTCTGATATGTATCTGTGATGTCCTGTATCATGGCTCTGATATGTATCTGTGATGTCCTGTATCATGGCTCTGATATGTATCTGTGATGTCCTGTATCATGGCTCTGATATGTATCTGTGATGTCCTGTATCATGGCTCTGATATGTATCTGTGATGTCCTGTATCATGGCTCTGATATGTATCTGTGATGTCCTGTATTATGGCTCTGATATGTATCTGTGATGTCCTGTATCATGGCTCTGATATGTATCTGTGATGTATCATGGCTCTGATATGTATCTGTGATGTCCTGTATCATGGCTCTGATATGTATCTGTGATGTATCATGGCTCTGATATGTATCTGTGATGTCCTGTATCATGGCTCTGATATGTATCTGTGATGTCCTGTATCATGGCTCTGATATGTATCTGTGATGTCCTGTATCATGGCTCTGATATGTATCTGTGATGTCCTGTGTTATGGCTCTGATATGTATCTGTGATGTCCTGTGTTATGGCTCTGATATGTATCTGTGATGTCCTGTATCATGGCTCTGATATGTATCTGTGATGTCCTGTATCATGGATCTGATATGTATCTGTGATGTCCTGTATCATGGCTCTGATATGTATCTGTGATGTCCTGTATCATGGCTCTGATATGTATCTGTGATGTCCTGTATCATGGCTCTGATATGTATCTGTGATGTCCTGTATCATGGCTCTGATATGTATCTGTGATGTCCTGTATCATGGATCTGATATGTATCTGTGATGTCCTGTATCATGGATCTGATATGTATCTGTGATGTCCTGTATCATGGATCTGATATGTATCTGTGATGTCCTGTATTATGGCTCTGATATGTATCTGTGATGTCCTGTATCATGGATCTGATATGTATCTGTGATGTCCTGTATCATGGCTCTGATATGTATCTGTGATGTCCTGTATCATGGATATGATATGTATCTGTGATGTCCTGTATCATGGCTCTGATATGTATCTGTGATGTCCTGTATCATGGCTCTGATATGTATCTGTGATGTCCTGTATCATGGATCTGATATGTATCTGTGATGTCCTGTATCATGGATCTGATATGTATCTGTGATGTCCTGTATCATGGATCTGATATGTATCTGCGATGTTCTGTATCATGGATCTGATATGTATCTGTGATGTCCTGTATCATGGCTCTGATATGTATCTGTGATGTCCTGTATCATGGCTCTGATATGTATCTGTGATGTATCATGGCTCTGATATGTATCTGTGATGTCCTGTATTATGGCTCTGATAAGCCATGGGTGATAATTTCTAATATTACAGTATGTAATAACTTTGGCTTTATGTTGTTTGCAGGGCTGCAACCTTCTTGGAGACCTTGGACATGTCCACAGAGACAGAAGCCATGTGGAAGAGCCTTGGGAAGCTGTCTCTGGAGGCCAGGCAGCTTCATGTAGCCGAGAGGTAGGTACAGGATAATGTATGTGGTGAGGAGAGGAGCGGGACGAATGCACACAGGGCCTAATTCAGAGTTGATCGCAGCAGCAAATTTGTTAGCAGATTGGCAAAACCATGTGCAGTGCAGGGGGGGCAGATGTAACATGTGCAGTGCAGGTGGGGCAGATGTAACATGTGCAGTGCAGGTGGGGCAGATGTAACATGTGCAGTGCAGGTGGGGCAGATGTAACATGTGCAGTGCAGGGGGGGAATATGTACCATGTGCAGTGCAGGGGGGGGGGGAGATGTACCATGTGCAGTGCAGGGGGGGAAGATGTACCATGTGCAGTGCAGGGGGGGAAGATGTACCATGTGCAGTGCAGGGGGGGAAGATGTACCATGTGCAGTGCAGGGGGGGAAGATGTACCATGTGCAGTGCAGGGGGGGAAGATGTACCATGTGCAGTGCAGGGGGGGAAGATGTACCATGTGTAGTGCAGGTGGGGCAGATGTACCATGTGTAGTGCAGGTGGGGCATATGTAACATGTGCAGTGCAGGTGGTGGGCAGATGTAACATGTGCAGTGCTGGGGGGGGGGCAGATGTAACATGTGCAGTGCTGGGGGGGGGGGCAGATGTAACATGTGCAGTGCTGGGGGGGGGGGGCAGATGTAACATGTGCAGTGCTGGGGGGGGGCAGATGTAACATGTGCAGTGCTGGGGGGGGGCAGATGTAACATGTGCAGTGCTGGGGGGGGGGGGGCAGATGTAACGTGCAGTGCTGGGGGGGGGGCAGATGTAACATGTGCAGTGCTGGGGGGGGGGCAGATGTAACATGTGCAGTGCTGGGGGGGGGCAGATGTAACATGTGCAGTGCTGGGGGGGGGGCAGATGTAACATGTGCAGTGCTGGGGGGGGGGGGGCAGATGTAACGTGCAGTGCTGGGGGGGGCAGATGTAACATGTGCAGTGCTGGGGGGGGGGGGGCAGATGTAACATGTGCAGTGCTGGGGGGGGGGGGGGGCAGATGTAACATGTGCAGTGCTGGGGGGGGGAGGGGCAGATATAACCTGTGCAGTGCACGTGGGGCAGATGTAACATTTGCAGAGAGAGTTAGATTTGAGTGGGGTGTGTTCAAGCTCAAATCTTAATTGCAGTGTAAAAATAAAGCAGCCAGTATTTACCCTGCACAGAAACAATATAACCCACCCAAATCTAACTCTCTCTGCACAGGTTACATCTGCTCCCCCTGCAGTGCACATGGTTTTGCCCATCTGCTAACAAATTTGTTGCTACGATCAGGTCTGAATTAGACCCATAGTCATGTATGACAGAGAAGGAGCAGGGCCAGTACAGGATGATATATATGGAGGAGAAGGAGCAGGGCCAGTACAGGATGATATATATGGAGGAGAAGGAGCAGGGCCAGTACAGGATGATATATATGGAGGAGAAGGAGCAGGGCCAGTACAGGATGATGTATATGGAGGAGAAGGAGCAGGGCCAGTACAGGATGATGTATATGGAAGAGAAGGAGCAGGACCAGTACAGGATGATATATATGGAGGAGAAGGAGCAGGGCCAGTACAGGATGATGTATATGGAAGAGAAGGAGCAGGGCCACTACAGGATGATGTATATGGAAGAGAAGGAGCAGGGCCAGTACAGGATGATGTATATGGAGGAGAAGGAGCAGGGCCAGTACAGGATGATGTATATGGAAGAGAAGGAGCAGGGCCAGTACAGGATGATATATATGGAAGAGAAGGAGCAGGGCCAGTACAGGATGATGTATATGGAAGAGAAGGAGCAGGACCAGTACAGGATGATATATATGGAAGAGAAGGGGCAGGGCCGGTACAGGATGATGTATATGGAGGAGAAGGAGCAGGGCCAGTACAGGATGATGTATATGGAGGAGAAGGAGCAGGGCCAGTACAGGATGATGTATATGGAAGAGAATGAGCAGGGCCAGTACAGGATGATGTATATGGAGGAGAAGGAGCAGGGCCAGTACAGGATGATGTATATGGAAGAGAAGGAGCAGGGCCAGTACAGGATGATATATATGGAAGAGAAGGAGCAGGGCCAGTACAGGATGATGTATATGGAAGAGAAGGAGCAGGACCAGTACAGGATGATATATATGGAAGAGAAGGGGCAGGGCCGGTACAGGATGATGTATATGGAGGAGAAGGAGCAGGGCCAGTACAGGATGATGTATATGGAAGAGAAGGAGCAGGACCAGTACAGGATGATATATATGGAGGAGAAGGAGCAGGGCCAGTACAGGATGATGTATATGGAAGAGAAGGAGCAGGGCCACTACAGGATGATGTATATGGAAGAGAAGGAGCAGGGCCAGTACAGGATGATGTATATGGAGGAGAAGGAGCAGGGCCAGTACAGGATGATGTATATGGAAGAGAAGGAGCAGGGCCAGTACAGGATGATATATATGGAAGAGAAGGAGCAGGGCCAGTACAGGATGATGTATATGGAAGAGAAGGAGCAGGACCAGTACAGGATGATATATATGGAAGAGAAGGGGCAGGGCCGGTACAGGATGATGTATATGGAGGAGAAGGAGCAGGGCCAGTACAGGATGATGTATATGGAGGAGAAGGAGCAGGGCCAGTACAGGATGATGTATATGGAAGAGAAGGAGCAGGGCCAGTACAGGATGATGTATATGGAGGAGAAGGAGCAGGGCCAGTACAGGATGATGTATATGGAAGAGAAGGAGCAGGGCCAGTACAGGATGATATATATGGAAGAGAAGGAGCAGGGCCAGTACAGGATGATGTATATGGAAGAGAAGGAGCAGGACCAGTACAGGATGATATATATGGAAGAGAAGGGGCAGGGCCGGTACAGGATGATGTATATGGAGGAGAAGGAGCAGGGCCAGTACAGGATGATGTATATGGAGGAGAAGGAGCAGGGCCAGTACAGGATGATGTATATGGAAGAGAAGGAGCAGGGCCAGTACAGGATGATGTATATGGAGGAGAAGGAGCAGGGCCAGTACAGGATGATATATATAGAAGAGAAGGAGCAGGGCCAGTACAGGATGATGTATATGGAAGAGAAGGAGCAGGGCCAGTACAGGATGATATATATGGAAGAGAAGGAGCAGGGCCAGTACAGGATGATGTATATGGAAGAGAAGAAGCAGGGCCAGTACAGGATGATATATATGGAAGAGAAGGAGCAGGGCCAGTACAGGATGATGTATATGGAAGAGAAGGAGCAGGGCCAGTACAGGATGATGTATATGGAGGAGAAGGAGCAGGGCCAGTACAGGATGATGTATATGGAAGAGAAGGAGCAGGGCCAGTACAGGATGATGTATATGGAGGAGAAGGAGCAGGGCCAGTACAGGATGATATATATAGAAGAGAAGGAGCAGGGCCAGTACAGGATGATGTATATGGAAGAGAAGGAGCAGGGCCAGTACAGGATGATATATATGGAAGAGAAGGAGCAGGGCCAGTACAGGATGATGTATATGGAAGAGAAGGAGCAGGGCCAGTACAGGATGATATATATGGAAGAGAAGGAGCAGGGCCAGTACAGGATGATGTATATGGAAGAGAAGGAGCAGGGCCAGTACAGGATGATGTATATGGAAGAGAATGAGCAGGGTCAGTACAGGATGATATATATGGAGGAGAAGGAGCAGGGCCAGTACAGGATGATGTATATGGAAGAGAAGGAGCAGGGCCAGTACAGGATGATGTATATGGAAGAGAATGAGCAGGATCAGTACAGGATGATGTATATGGAGGAGTAGGAGCAGGGCCAGTACAGGATGATGTATATGGAGGAGAAGGAGCAGGGCCAGTACAGGATGATGTATATGGAAGAGAAGGAGCAGGGTCAGTACAGGATGATATATATGGAGGAGAAGGAGCAGGGCCAGTACAGGATGATGTATATGGAGGAGAAGGAGCAGGGCCAGTACAGGATGATATATATGGAAGAGAAGGAGCAGGGCCAGTACAGGATGATATATATGGAAGAGAAGCAGCAGGGCCGGTACAGGATGATGTATATGGAAGAGAAGGAGGAGGGCCAGTACAGGATGATATATATGGAAGAGAAGGAGCATGGCCAGTACAGGATGATATATATGGAAGAGAAGGAGCAGGGCCAGTACAGGATGATGTATATGGAAGAGAAGGAGCAGGGCCAGTACAGGATGATGTATATGGAAGAGAAGGAGCAGGGCCAGTACAGGATGATGTATATGGAAGAGAAGGAGCAGGGCCAGTACAGGATGATGTATATGGAGGAGAAGGAGCAGGGCCAGTACAGGATGATATATATGGAAGAGAAGGAGCAGGGCCAGTACAGAATGATATATATGGAAGAGAAGGAGCAGGGCCAGTACAGGATGATGTATATGGAAGAGAAGGAGCAGGGCCAGTACAGGATGATGTAAATGGAAGAGAAGGAGCAGGGCCAGTACAGGATGATATATATGGAGGAGAAGGAGCAGGGCCAGTACAGGATGATGTATATGGAAGAGAAGGAGCAGGGCCAGTACAGGATGATATATATGGAGGAGACGGAGCAGGGCCAGTACAGGATGATGTATATGGAAGAGAAGGAGCAGGACCAGTACAGGATGATGTATATGGAAGAGAAGGAGCAGGGCCAGTACAGGATGATATATATGGAAGAGAAGGAGCAGGGCCAGTACAGGATGATGTATATGGAAGAGAAGGAGCAGGGCCAGTACAGGATGATGTATATGGAAGAGAAGGAGCAGGGCCAGTACAGGATGATATATATAGAAGAGAAGGAGCAGGACCAGTACAGGATGATGTATATGGAGGAGAAGGAGCAGGGCCAGTACAGGATGATGTATATGGAAGAGAAGGAGCAGGACCAGTACAGGATGATGTATATGGAAGAGAAGGAGCAGGGCCAGTACAGGATGATGTATATTGAAGAGAAGGAGCAGGGCCGGTACAGGATGATGTATATGGAAGAGAAGGAGCAGGGCCGGTACAGGATGATATATATGGAAGAGAAGGAGCAGGGTCAGTACAGGATGATGTATATGGAAGAGAAGGAGCAAGGCCAGTACAGGATGATGTATATGGAAGAGAAGGAGCAGGGCCAGTACAGGATGATGTATATTGAAGAGAAGGAGCAGGGCCAGTACAGGATGATGTATATGGAAGAGAAGGAGCAGGGCCAGTACAGGATGATATATATGGAAGAGAAGGAGCAGGGTCAGTACAGGATGATGTATATGGAAGAGAATGAGCAAGGCCAGTACAGGATGATGTAAATGGAAGAGAAGGAGCAGGGCCAATACAGGATGATATATATGGAAGAGAAGGAGCAGGGCCAGTACAGGATGATGTATATGGAAGAGAAGGAGCAGGACCAGTACAGGATGATGTATATGGAAGAGAAGGAGCAGGGCCAGTACAGGATGATATAAATGAAGGAGAAGGAGCAGGGCCAGTACAGGATGATGTATATGGAAGAGAAGGAGCAGGGCCGGTACAGGATGATATATATGGAGGAGAAGGAGCAGGGCCGGTACAGGATGATGTATATGGAAGAGAAGGAGCAGGGCCGGTACAGGATGATATATATGGAGGAGAAGGAGCAGGGCCAGTACAGGTTGATGTATATGGAAGAGAAGGAGCAGGGCCAGTACAGGATGATGTATATGGAGGAGAAGGAGCAGGGCCAGTACAGGATGATGTATATGGAGGAGAAGGAGCAGGGCCAGTACAGGATGATGTATATGGAAGAGAAGGAGCAGGGCCAGTACAGGATGATATATATGGAGGAGAAGGAGCAGGGCCAGTACAGGATGATGTATATGGAAGAGAAGGAGCAGGGCCGGTACAGAATGATATATATGGAGGAGAAGGAGCAGGGCCGGTACAGGATGATGTATATGGAAGAGAAGGAGCAGGGCCAGTACAGGATGATGTATATGGAAGAGAAGGAGCAGGGCCAGTACAGGATGATATATATGGAAGAGAAGGAGCAGGGTCAGTACAGGATGATATATATGGAAGAGAAGGAGCAGGGCCAGTACAGGATGATGTATATGGAAGAGAAGGAGCAGGGCCAGTACAGGATGATGTATATGGAGGGGAAGGAGCAGGGCCAGTACAGGATGATGTATATGGAAGAGAAGGAGCAGGGCCAGTACAGGATGATGTATATGGAGGAGCAGGGCCAGTACAGGATGATGTATATGGAGGAGAAGGAGCAGGGCCAGTACAGGATGATATATATGGAGGAGAAGGAGCAGGGCCAGTACAGGTTGATGTATATGGAAGAGAAGGAGCAGGGCCAGTACAGGATGATGTATATGGAGGAGAAGGAGCAGGGCCAGTACAGGATGATGTATATGGAGGAGAAGGAGCAGGGCCAGTACAGGATGATGTATATGGAGGAGAAGGAGCAGGGCCAGTACAGGATAATATATATGGAGGAGAAGGAGCAGGGCCAGTACAGGATGATGTATATGGAGGAGAAGGAGCAGGGCCAGTACAGGATGATGTATATGGAAGAGAAGGAGCAGGGCCAGTACAGGATGATGTATATGGAGGAGAAGGAGCAGGGCCAGTACAGGATGATGTATATGGAAGAGAAGGAGCAGGACCAGTACAGGATGATGTATATGGAAGAGAAGGAGCAGGGCCAGTACAGGATGATATGTATGGAAGAGAAGGAGCAGGGCCAGTACAGGATGATATATATGGAAGAGAAGGAGCAGGGCCAGTACAGGATGATGTATATGGAAGAGAAGGAGCAGGGCCAGTACAGGATGATATATATGGAAGAGAAGGAGCAGGGCCAGTACAGGATGATATATATGGAAGAGAAGGAGCAGGGCCAGTACAGGATGATGTATATGGAAGAGAAGGAGCAGGGCCAGTACAGGATGATATATATGGAGGAGAAGGAGCAGGGCCAGTACAGGATGATGTATATGGAAGAGAAGGAGCAGGGCCGGTACAGAATGATATATATGGAGGAGAAGGAGCAGGGCCGGTACAGGATGATGTATATGGAAGAGAAGGAGCAGGGCCAGTACAGGATGATGTATATGGAAGAGAAGGAGCAGGGCCAGTACAGGATGATATATATGGAAGAGAAGGAGCAGGGCCAGTACAGGATGATATATATGGAAGAGAAGGAGCAGGGCCAGTACAGGATGATGTATATGGAAGAGAAGGAGCAGGGCCAGTACAGGATGATGTATATGGAAGAGAAGGAGCAGGGCCAGTACAGGATGATGTATATGGAAGAGAAGGAGCAGGGCCAGTACAGGATGATGTATATGGAGGAGAAGGAGCAGGGCCAGTACAGGATGATATATATGGAAGAGAAGGAGCAGGGCCAGTACAGAATGATATATATGGAAGAGAAGGAGCAGGGCCAGTACAGGATGATGTATATGGAAGAGAAGGAGCAGGGCCAGTACAGGATGATGTAAATGGAAGAGAAGGAGCAGGGCCAGTACAGGATGATATATATGGAGGAGAAGGAGCAGGGCCAGTACAGGATGATGTATATGGAAGAGAAGGAGCAGGGCCAGTACAGGATGATATATATGGAGGAGACGGAGCAGGGCCAGTACAGGATGATGTATATGGAAGAGAAGGAGCAGGACCAGTACAGGATGATGTATATGGAAGAGAAGGAGCAGGGCCAGTACAGGATGATATATATGGAAGAGAAGGAGCAGGGCCAGTACAGGATGATGTATATGGAAGAGAAGGAGCAGGGCCAGTACAGGATGATCTATATGGAAGAGAAGGAGCAGGGTCAGTACAGGATGATGTATATGGAAGAGAAAGGAGCAAGGCCAGTACAGGATGATGTAAATGGAAGAGAAGGAGCAGTGCCAGTACAGGATGATATATATGGAAGAGAAGGAGCAGGGTCAGTACAGGATGATGTATATGGAAGAGAAGGAGATGGGCCAGTACAGGATGATATATATGGAGGAGAAGGAGCAGGGCCAGTACAGGATGATATATATGGAGGAGAAGGAGCAGGGCCAGTACAGGATGATATATATGGAGGAGAAGGAGCAGGGCCAGTACAGGATGATGTATATGGAAGAGAAGGAGCAGGGCCAGTACAGGATGATATATATGGAAGAGAAGGAGCAGGACCAGTACAGGATGATGTATATATAAGAGAAGGAGCAGAGCCAGTACAGGATGATCTATATGGAAGAGAAGGAGCAGGGCCAGTACAGGATGATCTATATGGAAGAGAAGGAGCAGGGCCAGTACAGGATGATGTATATGGAGGAGAAGGAGCAGGGCCAGTACAGGATGATGTATATGGAAGAGAAGGAGCAGGGCCAGTACAGGATGATGTAAATGGAAGAGAAGGAGCAGGGCCAGTACAGGATGATGTATATGGAAGAGAAGGAGCAGGGCCAGTACAGGATGATGTATATGGAAGAGAAGGAGCAGGGCCAGTACAGGATGATGTATATGGAAGAGAAGGAGCAGGGTCAGTACAGGATGATGTATATGGAAGAGAAGGAGCAGGGCCAGTACAGGATGATGTATATGGAAGAGAAGGAGCAGGGCCAGTACAGGATGATATATATGGAAGAGAAGGAGCAGGGCCAGTACAGGATGATATATATGGAAGAGAAGGAGCAGGGTCAGTACAGGATGATATATATGGTAGAGAAGGAGCAGGGCCAGTACAGGATGATGTATATGGAAGAGAAGGAGCAGGGCCAGTACAGGATGATATATATGGAGGAGAAGGAGCAGGGCCAGTACAGGATGATGTATATGGAAGAGAAGGAGCAGGGCCGGTACAGAATGATATATATGGAGGAGAAGGAGCAGGGCCGGTACAGGATGATGTATATGGAAGAGAAGGAGCAGGGCCGGTACAGGATGATGTATATGGAAGAGAAGGAGCAGGGCCGGTACAGGATGATGTATATGGAAGAGAAGGAGCAGGGCCGGTACAGGATGATGTATATGGAGGAGAAGGAGCAGGGCCAGTACAGGATGATGTATATGGAGGAGAAGGAGCAGGGCCAGTACAGGATGATGTATATGGAGGAGAAGGAGCAGGGCCAGTACAGGATGATGTATATGGAAGAGAAGGAGCAGGGCCAGTACAGGATGATGTATATGGAAGAGAAGGAGCAGGGCCAGTACAGGATGATGTATATGGAAGAGAAGGAGCAGGGCCAGTACAGGATGATGTATATGGAGGAGAAGGAGCAGGAGCAGTACAGGATGATGTATATGGAAGAGAAGGAGCAGGGCCAGTACAGGATGATGTATATTGAAGAGAAGGAGCAGGGCCAGTACAGGATGATGTATATGGAAGAGAAGGAGCAGGGCCGGTACAGGATGATATATATGGAAGAGAAGGAGCAGGGTCAGTACAGGATGATATATGTGGAAGAGAAGGAGCAGGGCCAGTACAGGATGATGTATATGGAAGAGAAGGAGCAGGGCCAGTACAGGATGATGTATATGGAGGAGAAGGAGCAGGGCCAGTACAGGATGATGTATATGGAAGAGAAGGAGCAGGGCCAGTACAGGATGATGTATATGGAGGAGAAGGAGCAGGGCCAGTACAGGATGATGTATATGGAGGAGAAGGAGCAGGGCCAGTACAGGATAATATATATGGAGGAGAAGGAGCAGGGCCAGTACAGGATGATGTATATGGAGGAGAAGGAGCAGGGCCAGTACAGGATGATGTATATGGAAGAGAAGGAGCAGGGCCAGTACAGGATGATGTATATGGAGGAGAAGGAGCAGGGCCAGTACAGGATGATGTATATGGAAGAGAAGGAGCAGGACCAGTACAGGATGATGTATATGGAAGAGAAGGAGCAGGGCCAGTACAGGATGATATGTATGGAAGAGAAGGAGCAGGGCCAGTACAGGATGATATATATGGAAGAGAAGGAGCAGGGCCAGTACAGGATGATGTATATGGAAGAGAAGGAGCAGGGCCAGTACAGGATGATATATATGGAAGAGAAGGAGCAGGGCCAGTACAGGATGATATATATGGAAGAGAAGGAGCAGGGCCAGTACAGGATGATGTATATGGAAGAGAAGGAGCAGGGCCAGTACAGAATGATATATATGGAGGAGAAGGAGCAGGGCCGGTACAGGATGATGTATATGGAAGAGAAGGAGCAGGGCCGGTACAGGATGATGTATATGGAAGAGAAGGAGCAGGGCCGGTACAGGATGATGTATATAGAGGAGAAGGAGCAGGGCCAGTACAGGATGATGTATATGGAGGAGAAGGAGCAGGGCCAGTACAGGATGATGTATATGGAGGAGAAGGAGCAGGGCCAGTACAGGATGATGTATATGGAAGAGAAGGAGCAGGGCCAGTACAGGATGATGTATATGGAAGAGAAGGAGCAGGGCCAGTACAGGATGATGTATATGGAAGAGAAGGAGCAGGGCCAGTACAGGATGATGTATATGGAAGAGAAGGAGCAGGGCCAGTACAGGATGATGTATATGGAGGAGAAGGAGCAGGGCCAGTACAGGATGATATATATGGAGGAGAAGGAGCAGGGCCAGTACAGGATGATGTATATGGAAGAGAAAGGAGCAAGGCCAGTACAGGATGATGTATATGGAAGAGAAGGAGCAGGGCTGGTACAGGATGATATATATGGAGGAGAAGGAGCAGGGCCAGTACAGGATGATGTATATGGAAGAGAAGGAGCAGGGCCAGTACAGGATGATGTATATGGAAGAGAAGGAGCAGGGCCAGTACAGGATGATGTATATTGAAGAGAAGGAGCAGGGCCAGTACAGGATGATGTATATGGAAGAGAAGGAGCAGGGCCAGTACAGGATGATATATATGGAAGAGAAGGAGCAGGGCCAGTACAGGATGATATATATGGAAGAGAAAGGAGCAAGGCCAGTACAGGATGATGTAAATGGAAGAGAAGGAGCAGTGCCAGTACAGGATGATATATATGGAAGAGAAGGAGCAGGGTCAGTACAGGATGATGTATATGGAAGAGAAGGAGATGGGCCAGTACAGGATGATATATATGGAGGAGAAGGAGCAGGGCCAGTACAGGATGATATATATGGAGGAGAAGGAGCAGGGCCAGTACAGGATGATATATATGGAGGAGAAGGAGCAGGGCCAGTACAGGATGATGTATATGGAAGAGAAGGAGCAGGGCCAGTACAGGTTGATATATATGGAAGAGAAGGAGCAGGACCAGTACAGGATGATGTATATATAAGAGAAGGAGCAGGGCCAGTACAGGATGATCTATATGGAAGAGAAGGAGCAGGGCCAGTACAGGATGATCTATATGGAAGAGAAGGAGCAGGGCCAGTACAGGATGATGTATATGGAGGAGAAGGAGCAGGGCCAGTACAGGATGATGTATATGGAAGAGAAGGAGCAGGGCCAGTACAGGATGATGTAAATGGAAGAGAAGGAGCAGGGCCAGTACAGGATGATGTATATGGAAGAGAAGGAGCAGGGCCAGTACAGGATGATGTATATGGAAGAGAAGGAGCAGGGCCAGTACAGGATGATATATATGGAAGAGAAGGAGCAGGGTCAGTACAGGATGATGTATATGGAAGAGAAGGAGCAGGGCCAGTACAGGATGATGTATATGGAAGAGAAGGAGCAGGGCCAGTACAGGATGATATATATGGAAGAGAAGGAGCAGGGCCAGTACAGGATGATATATATGGAAGAGAAGGAGCAGGGTCAGTACAGGATGATGTATATGGAAGAGAAGGAGCAAGGCCAGTACAGGATGATGTAAATGGAAGAGAAGGAGCAGGGCCAGTACAGGATGATATATATGGAAGAGAAAGGAGCAGGGCCAGTACAGGATGATATATATGGAGGAGATGTAGCAGGGCCAGTACAGGATGATGTATATGGAGGAGAAGGAGCAGGGCCAGTACAGGATGATATATATGGAAGAGAAGGAGCAGGGCCGGTACAGGATGATATATATGAAGGAGAAGGAGCAGGGCCAGTACAGGATGATGTATATGGAGGAGAAGGAGCAGGGCCAGTACAGGATGATGTATATGGAAGAGAAGGAGCAGGGCCAGTACAGGATGATATATATGGCAGAGAAGGAGCAGGGCCAGTACAGGATGATGTATATGGAAGAGAAGGAGCAGGGCCAGTACAGGATGATATATATGGCAGAGAAGGAGCAGGGCCAGTACAGGATGATGTATATGGAAGAGAAGGAGCAGGGCCAGTACAGGATGATGTATATGGAGGAGAAGGAGCAGGGCCAGTACAGGATGATATATATGGAGGAGAAGGAGCAGGGACAGTACAGGATGATATATATGGAAGAGAAGGAGCAGGGCCAGTACAGGATGATGTATATGGAAGAGAAGGAGCAGGGCCAGTACAGGATGATGTATATGGAGGAGAAGGAGCAGGGCCAGTACAGGATGATATATATGGAAGAGAAGGAGCAGGGCCAGTACAGGATGATATAGATGGAGGAGAAGGAGCAGGGCCAGTACAGGATGATGTATATGGAGGAGAAGGAGCAGGGCCAGTACAGGATGATATATATGGGAGAGAAGGAGCAGGGCCAGTACAGGATGATGTATATGGAAGAGAAGGAGCAGGGCCAGTACAGGATGATATATATGGAAGAGAAGGAGCAGGGCCAGTACAGGATGATATATATGGAGGAGAAGGAGCAGGGTCAGTACAGGATGATGTATATGGAAGAGAAGGAGCAGGACCAGTACAGGATGATATATATGGAAGAGAAGGAGCAGGGCCAGTACAGGATGATATATATGGAAGAGAAGGAGCAGGGCCAGTACAAGATGATATATATGGAGGAGAAGGAGCAGGGTCAGTACAGGATGATGTATATGGAAGAGAAGGAGCAGGGCCAGTACAGGATGATATATATGGAAGAGAAGGAGCAGGGCCAGTACAGGATGATATATATGGAGGAGAAGGAGCAGGGCCAGTACAGGATGATGTATATGGAAGAGAAGGAGCAAGGCCAGTACAGGATGATGTATATGGAAGAGAAGGAGCAGGGCCAGTACAGGATGATCTATATGGAAGAGAAGGAGCAGGGCCAGTACAGGATGATGTATATGGAAGAGAAGGAGCAGGGCCAGTACAGGATGATGTATATGGAAGAGAAGGAGCAGGACCAGTACAGGATGATGTATATGGAAGAGAAGGAGCAGGGCCAGTACAGGATGATATATATAGAGGAGAAGGAGCAGGGCCAGTACAGGATGATATATATAGAGGAGAAGGAGCAGGGCCAGTACAGGATGATATATATAGAGGAGAAGGAGCAGGGCCAGTACAGGATGATATATATGGAGGAGAAGGAGCAGGGCCGGTACAGGATGATATATATGAAAGAGAAGGAGCAGGGCCGTTACAGGATGATATATATGGAAGAGAAGGAGCAGGCCAGTACAGGATGATATATATGGAAGAGAAGGAGCAGGGCCAGTACAAGATGATATATATGGAGGAGAAGGAGCAGGGTCAGTACAGGATGATGTATATGGAAGAGAAGGAGCAGGGCCGGTACAGGATGATATATATGGAGGAGAAGGAGCAGGGCCAGTACAGGATGATGTATATGGAAGAGAAGGAGCAGGGCCAGTACAGGATGATGTATATGGAAGAGAAGGAGCAGGGCCAGTACAGGATGATATATATGGAAGAGAAGGAGCAGGGCCAGTACAGGATGATATATATGGAAGAGAAAGGAGCAAGGCCAGTACAGGATGATGTAAATGGAAGAGAAGGAGCAGGGCCAGTACAGGATGATGTAAATGGAAGAGAAGGAGCAGGGCCAGTACAGGATGATGTAAATGGAAGAGAAGGAGCAGGGCCAGTACAGGATGATATATATGGAAGAGAAGGAGCAGGGTCAGTACAGGATGATGTATATGGAAGAGAAGGAGCAGGGCCAGTACAGGATGATATATATGGAGGAGAAGGAGCAGGGCCAGTACAGGATGATGTATATGGAAGAGAAGGAGCAGGGCCGGTACAGGATGATGTATATGGAAGAGAAGGAGCAGGGCCAGTACAGGATGATATAGTCTCTCCCTCTCGTCTTCCATCCTCTGTGCGCTGCCTGTGATATATTGCATTTCGGGTTAATGTTAATCCTCCATCTTTCTGTCAGGTGTTTCTCAGCAGTTGGAGATGTCAGTAAGGCCAGATTCCTGCGGGAGACCAATGAGATTGCAGCTCAGGCAGCTGCTGAGTCTGTAAGTATCAAGCGCCTCCTCTCTGGTCCATAGGATAACATGGCACACGGTGCCCCCAGCCTCTGCCACGCCAGGCTCCTTATGCTGTGTAGCTGGTTACTCTGGTCCACAGAATAACATGGCACACGGTGCCCCCAGCCTCTGCCACGCCAGGCTCCTTATGCTGTGTAGCTGGTTACTCTGGTCCATAGAATAACATGGCACACGGTGCCCCCAGCCTCTGCCACGCCAGGCTCCGTGTGCTGTGTAGCTGGTTACTCTGGTCCATAGAATAACATGGCACACGGTGCCCCCAGCCTCTGCCACGCCAGGCTCCGTGTGCTGTGTAGCTGGGTTTTCTGGTGCATAGAATAACATGGCACACGGTGCCCCCAGCCTCTGCCACGCCAGGCTCCGTGTGCTGTGTAGCTGGGTTATCTGGTGCATAGAATAACATGGCACACGGTGCCCCCAGCCTCTGCCACGCCAGGCTCCGTGTGCTGTGTAGCTGGTTACTCTGGTGCATAGAATAACATGGCACACGGTGCCCCCAGCCTCTGCCACGCCAGGCTCCGTGTGCTGTGTAGCTGGTTACTCTGGTGCATAGAATAACATGGCACACGGTGCCCCCAGCCTCTGCCACGTCAGGCTCCGTGTGCTGTGTAGCTGGGTAATCTGGTGCATAGAATAACATGGCACACGGTGCCCCCAGCCTCTGCCACGCCAGGCTCCGTGTGCTGTGTAGATGGGTAATCTGGGACTCTTGGGACATTAGGTTGGCATGTCATCTGTGGAAGCATGATGTATGTGGAGATGGTCACTATCTCCATGCTGACCATGACGATGTTCTTATGCTGACACAACTGCCGACCTAACATTCTACACCCTGTGTTGCTCATGTTTCTACTTCATCCAACCTTAAATAAAGTATTTTTAAAAGAAGAGTTTCCCGAGCCCTGAGTAGCTGTGTCCTCTGCTCACAGGGTGTGGACGGTACCCGCAGCTACAGAGTGCTAGCTCGCCTCGCCATGCTGGAGAGCAACTACAAGCTGGCCGAGATGATTTACCTGGAACAGGTGAGCTGACAATCTGACTATACACAACTTGCCCAGGGGGGAGATAAAGCACTGCTCAGTCACATGACTGGTGCCCCATAGCGCTACACTTCTAGATGTAATACACCACACCCTGTATAGACACTGTGTGCCAGTCACTATGTACCCCATGTGAGGCGTGAGGCACTGCTCAGTCACATTACTGGTGCCCCATAGCGCTACACTCCTAGATGTAATACACCACACCCGGTATAGACACTGTGTGCCAGTCACTATGTACCCCATGTGAGGCGTGAGGCACTGCTCAGTCACATTACTGGTGCCCCATAGCGCTACACTTCTAGATGTAATACACCACACCCGGTATAGACACTGTGTGCCAGTCACTATGTACCCCAGGTGAGGCGTGAGGCACTGCTCAGTCACATTACTGGTGCCCCATAGCGCTACACTTCTAGATGTAATACACCACACCCGGTATAGACACTGTGTGCCAGTCACTATGTACCCCATGTGAGGCGTGAGGCACTGCTCAGTCACATGACTGGTGCCCCATAGCATTACACTTCTAGATGTTATACACCACACCCTGTATAGACACTGTGTGCCAGTCACTATGTACCCCATGTGAGGCGTGAGGCACTGCTCAGTCACATTACTGGTGCCCCATAGCGCTACACTTCTAGATGTAATACACCACACCCGGTATAGACACTGTGTGCCAGTCACTATGTACCCCATGTGAGGCGTGAGGCACTGCTCAGTCACATTACTGGTGCCCCATAGCGCTACACTTCTAGATGTAATACACCACACCCGGTATAGACACTGTGTGCCAGTCACTATGTACCCCATGTGAGGCGTGAGGCACTGCTCAGTCACATTACTGGTGCCCCATAGCGCTACACTTCTAGATGTAATACACCACACCCGGTATAGACACTGTGTGCCAGTCACTATGTACCCCATGTGAGGCGTGAGGCACTGCTCAGTCACATTACTGGTGCCCCATAGCGCTACACTTCTAGATGTAATACACCACACCCGGTATAGACACTGTGTGCCAGTCACTATGTACCCCATGTGAGGCGTGAGGCACTGCTCAGTCACATTACTGGTGCCCCATAGCGCTACACTTCTAGATGTAATACATCACACCCGGTATAGACACTGTGTGCCAGTCACTATGTACCCCATGTGAGGCGTGAGGCACTGCTCGGTCACATGACTGGTGCCCCAAAGCGCTACACTTCTAGATGTAATACACCACACCCTGTATAGACACTGCGTGCCAGTCACTATGTACCCCATGTGAGGCGTGAGGCACTGCTCGGTCACATGACTGGTGCCTCATAGCGCTACACTTCTAGATGTAATACGCCACACAGACACTGTGTGCCAGTCACTATGTACCCCATGTGAGGCGTGAGGCACTGCTCGGTCACATGACTGGTGCCCCATAGCATTACATTTCTAGATGTTATACACCACACCCTGTATAGACACTGCGTGCCAGTCACTGTGTACCCCATGTGAGGCGTGAGGCACTGCTAGGTCACATGACTGGTGCCCCATAGCATTACACTTCTAGATGTTATACACCACACCCTGTATAGACACTGTGTGCCAGTCACTATGTACCCCATGTGAGGCGTGAAGCACTTCTCGTCACATTACTGGTGCCCCATAGCGCTACACTTCTAGATGTTATACACCACACCCTGTATAGACACTGCGTGCCAGTCACTGTGTACCCCATGTGAGGTGTGAGGCACTGCTCGGTCACATGACTGGTGCCCCATAGCGCTACACTCCTAGATGTAATACACCACACCCTGTATAGACACTGTGTGCCAGTCACTATGTACCCCATGTGAGGCGTGAGGCACTGCTCAGTCACATTACTGGTGCCCCATAGCGCTACACTTCTAGATGTAATACACCACACCCGGTATAGACACTGTGTGCCAGTCACTATGTACCCCATGTGAGGCATGAGGCACTGCTAGGTCACATGACTGGTGTCCCATAGCGCTACACTCCTAGATGTAATACACCACACCCTGTATAGACACTGTGTGCCAGTCACTATGTACCCCATGTGAGGCGTGAGGCACTGCTCAGTCACATTACTGGTGCCCCATAGCGCTACACTTCTAGATGTAATACACCACACCCGGTATAGACACTGTGTGCCAGTCACTATGTACCCCATGTGAGGCGTGAGGCACTGCTCAGTCACATTACTGGTGCCCCATAGCGCTACACTTCTAGATGTAATACACCACACCCGGTATAGACACTGTGTGCCAGTCACTATGTACCCCATGTGAGGCGTGAGGCACTGCTCAGTCACAATACTGGTGCCCCATAGCGCTACACTTCTAGATGTAATACACCACACCCGGTATAGACACTGTGTGCCAGTCACTATGTACCCCATGTGAGGCACTGCTAGGTCACATGACTGGTGTCCCATAGCGCTACACTCCTAGATGTAATACACCACACCCTGTATAGACACTGTGTGCCAGTCACTATGTACCCCATGTGAGGCGTGAGGCACTGCTCAGTCACATTACTGGTGCCCCATAGCGCTACACTTCTAGATGTAATACACCACACCCGGTATAGACACTGTGTGCCAGTCACTATGTACCCCATGTGAGGCGTGAGGCACTGCTCAGTCACATTACTGGTGCCCCATAGCGCTACACTTCTAGATGTAATACACCACACCCGGTATAGACACTGTGTGCCAGTCACTATGTACCCCATGTGAGGCGTGAGGCACTGCTCAGTCACATTACTGGTGCCCCATAGCGCTACACTTCTAGATGTAATACGCCACACCCTGTATAGACACTGTGTGCCAGTCACTATATACCCCATGTGAGGCGTGAGGCACTGCTCAGTCACATTACTGGTGCCCCATAGCGCTACACTTCTAGATGTAATACACCACACCCGGTATAGACACTGTGTGCCAGTCACTATGTACCCCATGTGAGGCGTGAGGCACTGCTCAGTCACATTACTGGTGCCCCATAGCGCTACACTTCTAGATGTAATACACCACACCCGGTATAGACACTGTGTGCCAGTCACTATGTACCCCATGTGAGGCGTGAGGCACTGCTCAGTCACATTACTGGTGCCCCATAGCGCTACACTTCTAGATGTAATACACCACACCCGGTATAGACACTGTGTGCCAGTCACTATGTACCCCATGTGAGGCGTGAGGCACTGCTCAGTCACATTACTGGTGCCCCATAGCGCTACACTTCTAGATGTAATACACCACACCCGGTATAGACACTGTGTGCCAGTCACTATGTACCCCATGTGAGGCGTGAGGCACTGCTCAGTCACATTACTGGTGCCCCATAGCGCTACACTCCTAGATGTAATACACCACACCCTGTACAGACACTGCGTGCAGTCACTATGTACCCCATGTGAGGCACTGCTAGGTCACATTACTGGTGCCCCATAGCGCTACACTTCTAGGTGGAATACGCCACACACTGCGCAGTAATTACACCCCGTACAGACACTGTGTGCCGGTTAGATTACCCAGGCTGGATATAATATAACGCATTAGTATTAAGGAGTAATATACAGCATGCCGCGTGTGCGCTCTCTGCGCCCGGGTGAGTATAACGCTGCCACGCTGGACTCATTGTGTGCTTGCATTTAGAACGCGGTGATGGAGGCCATACTGATGTACCAGGAGTTACACATGTGGGATGAGTGCATTGCTGTAGCAGAAGCCAAGGTACACTTACTGTCTGTCATATTGCTGTGTGTGAGGTGCGGCTGCCGTGTCACTTACCACGCTCTTATTCCCGTCAGGGTCACCCAGAGCTGGAAAACCTGAAGCGCAGCTACATGCAGTACTTAGCAGACAGCCAGCAGGAGGAGAAGGCGGGCGAGGTGCGAGAACGCAAGGGCGACTTGGTGTCCGCAGTGAATATGTATCTCCGTGCCGGGCTCCCAGCTAAAGCTGCCAGACTGTGTATGAACCAGGAGCAGCTGCTGTCTGACTCCGACCTCACTGGAAGGGTCACTGTCGCCCTAATAAAGGCCGAATTCTACGAACGGGTGAGTTATACAATCCTATTACAGGTTGAGTATCCCATATCCATATATTCCGAAATACGGAATATTCCGAAATACGGACTTTTTTGAGTGAGAGTGAGATAGTGAAACCTTTGTTTTTTGATGTCTCAATGTACACAAACTTTGTTTAATACACAAAGTTCTTAAAAATATTGTATTAAATGACCTCCAGGCTGTGTGTATAAGGAGTACAAGAAACATAAATGAATTGTGTGAATGTAGACACACTTTGTTTAATGCACAAAGTTATAAAAAATATTGGCTAAAATGACCTTCAGGCTGTGTGTATAAGGTGTATATGTAACATAAATGCATTCTGTGCTTAGATTTAGGTCCCATCACCATGATATCTCATTATGGTATGCAATTATTCCAAAATACGGAAAAATCCGATATCCAAAATACCTCTGGTCCCAAGCATTTTGGATAAGGGATACTCAACCTGTATAATGTCGTGGACCACCTCATCTACAGACACATATATAACTCACCCCATGCTGTCTGTGAGCCTCCCGGGAATGTGTAACTTGTCAGAGGCGCTGACATACCTCCTGGTCTCCCATGTGATATAGCAGCTGTATGGAGGGTTGGGGTCTCTCCCTGTGTGTCTGGTCTCCCATGTGATATAGCAGCTGTATGGAGGGTTGGGGTCTCTCCCTGTGTGTCTGGTCTCCCATGTGATATAGCAGCTGTATGGAGGGTTGGGGTCTCTCCCTGTGTGTCTGGTCTCCCATGTGATATAGCAGCTGTATGGAGGGTTGGGGTCTCTCCCTGTGTGTCTGGTCTCCCATGTGATATAGCAGCTGTATGGAGGGTTGGGGTCTCTCCGTGTGTCTGGTCTCCCATGTGATATAGCAGCTGTATGGAGGGTTGGGGTCTCTCCCTGTGTGTCTGGTCTCCCATGTGATATAGCAGCTGTATGGAGGGTTGGGGTCTCTCCCTGTGTGTCTGGTCTCCCATGTGATATAGCAGCTGTATGGAGGGTTGGGGTCTCTCCCTGTGTGTCTGGTCTCCCATGTGATATAGCAGCTGTATGGAGGGTTGGGGTCTCTCCCTGTGTGTCTGGTCTCCCATGTGATATAGCAGCTGTATGGAGGGTTGGGGTCTCTCCCTGTGTGTCTGGTCTCCCATGTGATATAGCAGCTGTATGGAGGGTTGGGGTCTCTCCCTGTGTGTCTGGTCTCCCATGTGATATAGCAGCTGTATGGAGGGTTGGGGTCTCTCCCTGTGTGTCTGGTCTCCCATGTGATATAGCAGCTGTATGGAGGGTTGGGGTCTCTCCCTGTGTGTCTGGTCTCCCATGTGATATAGCAGCTGTATGGAGGGTTGGGGTCTCTCCCTGTGTGTCTGGTCTCCCATGTGATATAGCAGCTGTATGGAGGGTTAGGGTCTCTCCGTGTGTCTGGTCTCCCATGTGATACAGCAGCTGTATGGAGGGTTGTAGTCTCTCCCTGTGTGTCTGGTCTCCCATGTGATACAGCAGCTGTATGGAGGGTTGGGGTCTCTCCCTGTGTGTCTGGTCTCCCATGTGATATAGGGGCTGTATGGAGGGTTGGGGTCTCTCCCTGTGTGTCTGGTCTCCCATGTGATATAGCAGCTGTATGGAGGGTTGGGGTCTCTCCCTGTGTGTCTGGTCTCCCATGTGATATAGCAGCTGTATGGAGGGTTGGGGTCTCTCCCTGTGTGTCTGGTCTCCCATGTGATATAGCAGCTGTATGGAGGGTTGGGGTCTCTCCCTGTGTGTCTGGTCTCCCATGTGATATAGCAGCTGTATGGAGGGTTGGGGTCTCTCCCTGTGTGTCTGGTCTCCCATGTGATATAGCAGCTGTATGGAGGGTTGGGGTCTCTCCCTGTGTGTCTGGTCTCCCATGTGATATAGCAGCTGTATGGAGGGTTGGGGTCTCTCCCTGTGTGTCTGGTCTCCCATGTGATATAGCAGCTGTATGGAGGGTTGGGGTCTCTCCCTGTGTATCTGGTCTCCCATGTGATATAGCAGCTGTATGGAGGGTTGGGGTCTCTCCCTGTGTGTCTGGTCTCCCATGTGATATAGCAGCTGTATGGAGGGTTGGGGTCTCTCCCTGTGTGTCTGGTCTCCCATGTGATATAGCAGCTGTATGGAGGGTTGGGGTCTCTCCCTGTGTGTCTGGTCTCCCATGTGATATAGCAGCTGTATGGAGGGTTGGGGTCTCTCCCTGTGTGTCTGGTCTCCCATGTGATATAGCAGCTGTATGGAGGGTTGGGGTCTCTCCCTGTGTGTCTGGTCTCCCATGTGATATAGCAGCTGTATGGAGGGTTGGGGTCTCTCCCTGTGTGTCTGGTCTCCCATGTGATACAGCAGCTGTATGGAGGGTTGGGGTCTCTCCCTGTGTGTCTGGTCTCCCATGTGATACAGCAGCTGTATGGAGGGTTGGGGTCTCTCCCTGTGTGTCTGGTCTCCCATGTGATATAGCAGCTGTATGGAGGGTTGGGGTCTCTCCCTGTGTGTCTGGTCTCCCATGTGATATAGCAGCTGTATGGAGGGTTGGGGTCTCTCCCTGTGTGTCTGGTCTCCCATGTGATATAGCAGCTGTATGGAGGGTTGGGGTCTCTCCCTGTGTGTCTGGTCTCCCATGTGATATAGCAGCTGTATGGAGGGTTGGGGTCTCTCCCTGTGTGTCTGGTCTCCCATGTGATATAGCAGCTGTATGGAGGGTTGGGGTCTCTCCCTGTGTGTCTGGTCTCCCATGTGTTATAGCAGCTGTATGGAGGGTTGGGGTCTCTCCGTGTGTCTGGTCTCCCATGTGATATAGCAGCTGTATGGAGGGTTGGGGTCTCTCCCTGTGTGTCTGGTCTCCCATGTGATATAGCAGCTGTATGGAGGGTTGGGGTCTCTCCCTGTGTGTCTGGTCTCCCATGTGATATAGCAGCTGTATGGAGGGTTGGGGTCTCTCCCTGTGTGTCTGGTCTCCCATGTGATATAGCAGCTGTATGGAGGGTTGGGGTCTCTCCCTGTGTGTCTGGTCTCCCATGTGATATAGCAGCTGTATGGAGGGTTGGGGTCTCTCCCTGTGTGTCTGGTCTCCCATGTGATATAGCAGCTGTATGGAGGGTTGGGGTCTCTCCCTGTGTGTCTGGTCTCCCATGTGATATAGCAGCTGTATGGAGGGTTGGGGTCTCTCCCTGTGTGTCTGGTCTCCCATGTGATATAGCAGCTGTATGGAGGGTTGGGGTCTCTCCCTGTGTGTCTGGTCTCCCATGTGATATAGCAGCTGTATGGAGGGTTGGGGTCTCTCCCTGTGTGTCTGGTCTCCCATGTGATATAGCAGCTGTATGGAGGGTTGGGGTCTCTCCCTGTGTGTCTGGTCTCCCATGTGATACAGCAGCTGTATGGAGGGTTGGGGTCTCTCCCTGTGTGTCTGGTCTCCCATGTGATATAGCAGCTATATGGAGGGTTTTGGTCTCTCCCTGTGTGTCTGGTCTCCCATGTGATATAGCAGCTGTATGGAGGGTTGGGGTCTCTCCCTGTGTGTCTGGTCTCCCATGTGATATAGCAGCTGTATGGAGGGTTGGGGTCTCTCCCTGTGTGTCTGGTCTCCCATGTGATATAGCAGCTGTATGGAGGGTTGGGGTCTCTCCCTGTGTGTCTGGTCTCCCATGTGATATAGCAGCTGTATGGAGGGTTGGGGTCTCTCCCTGTGTGTCTGGTCTCCCATGTGATATAGCAGCTGTATGGAGGGTTGGGGTCTCTCCCTGTGTGTCTGGTCTCCCATGTGATATAGCAGCTGTATGGAGGGTTGGGGTCTCTCCGTGTGTCTGGTCTCCCATGTCATATAGCAGCTGTATGGAGGGTTGGGGTCTCTCCCTGTGTGTCTGGTCTCCCATGTGATATAGCAGCTGTATGGAGGGTTGGGGTCTCTCCCTGTGTGTCTGGTCTCCCATGTGATATAGCAGCTGTATGGAGGGTTGGGGTCTCTCCCTGTGTGTCTGGTCTCCCATGTGATATAGCAGCTGTATGGAGGGTTGGGGTCTCTCCCTGTGTGTCTGGTCTCCCATGTGATATAGCAGCTGTATGGAGGGTTGGGGTCTCTCCCTGTGTGTCTGGTCTCCCATGTGATATAGCAGCTGTATGGAGGGTTGGGGTCTCTCCCTGTGTGTCTGGTCTCCCATGTGATACAGCAGCTGTAAGGAGGGTTGGGGTCTCTCCCTGTGTGTCTGGTCTCCCATGTGATATAGCAGCTGTATGGAGGGTTGGGGTCTCTCCCTGTGTGTCTGGTCTCCCATGTGATACAGCAGCTGTATGGAGGGTTGGGGTCTCTCCCTGTGTGTCTGGTCTCCCATGTGATATAGCAGCTGTATGGAGGGTTGGGGTCTCTCCCTGTGTGTCTGGTCTCCCATGTGATATAGCAGCTGTATGGAGGGTTGGGGTCTCTCCCTGTGTGTCTGGTCTCCCATGTGATACAGCAGCTGTATGGAGGGTTGGGGTCTCTCCCTGTGTGTCTGGTCTCCCATGTGATATAGCAGCTGTATGGAGGGTTGGGGTCTCTCCCTGTGTGTCTGGTCTCCCATGTGATACAGCAGCTGTATGGAGGGTTGGGGTCTCTCCCTGTGTGTCTGGTCTCCCATGTGATATAGCAGCTGTATGGAGGGTTGGGGTCTCTCCCTGTGTGTAAGGGGTGTTGGATACATCCTATTAGTGGAAGCACTGTGTAAGGGGTGTTGGATACATCCTATTAGTGGAAGCACTGTGTAAGGGGTGTTGGATACATCCTGTTAGTGGAAGCACTGTGTAAGGGGTGTTGGATACATCCTGTTAGTGGAAGCACTGTGTAAGGGGTGTTGGATACATCCTGTAAGTGGAAGCACTGTGTAAAGGGTGTTGGATACATCCTGTAAGTGGAAGCACTGTGTAAAGGGTGTTGGATACATCCTGTTAGTGGAAGCACTGTGTAAGGGGTGTTGGATACATCCTATTAGTGGAAGCACTGTTTAAGGGGTGTTGGATACATCCTATTAGTGGAAGCACTGTGTAAGGGGTGTTGGATACATCCTGTTAGTGGAAGCACTGTGTAAGGGGTGTTGGATACATCCTGTAAGCTGAAGCACTGTGTAAGGGGTGTTGGATACATCCTGTAAGTGGAAGCACTGTGTAAAGGGTGTTGGATACATCCTGTAAGTGGAAGCACTGTGTAAAGGGTGTTGGATACATCCTGTTAGTGAAAGCACTGTGTAAGGGGTGTTGGATACATCTTGTTAGCGGAAGCACTGTGTAAGGGGTGTTGGATACACCCTGTTAGCGGAAGCACTGTGTAAGGGGTGTTGGATACATCCTGTTAGCGGAAGCACTGTGTAAGGGGTGTTGGATACATCCTGTTAGCGGAAGCACTGTGTAAGGGGTGTTGGATACACCCTGTTAGCGGAAGCACTGTGTAAGGGGTGTTGGATACATCCTGTTAATGGAAGCACTGTGTAAGGGGTGTTGGATACATCCTGTTAGGGGAAGCACTGTGTAAGTGGTGTTAGATACATCCTGTTAGTGGAAGCACTGTGTAAGTGGTGTTGGATACATCCTGTTAGTGGAAGCACTGTGTAAGTGGTGTTGGATACATCCTGTTAGCGGAAGCACTGTGTAAGGGGTGTTGGATACATCCTGTTAGTGGAAGCACTGTGTAAGTGGTGTGGGATACATCCTGTTAGCGGAAGCACTGTGTAAAGGGTGTTGGATACATCCTGTTAGCGGAAGCACTGTGTCAGTGGTGTTGGATACATCCTGCTAGCGGAAGCACTGTGTAAGGGGTGTTGGATACATCCTGTTAGCAGAAGCACTGTGTAAGGGGTGTTGGATACATCCTGTAAGTGAAAGCACTGTGTAAAGGGTGTTGGATACATCCTGTTAGTGGAAGCACTGTGTAAGGGGTGTTGGATACATCCTATTAGTGGAAGCACTGTGTAAGGGGTGTTGGATACATCCTGTAAGCAGAAGCACTGTGTAAGGGGTGTTGGATACATCCTGTAAGTGGAAGCACTGTGTAAAGGGTGTTGGATACATCCTGTTATTGGAAGCACTGTGTAAGGGGTGTTGGATACATCCTATTAGTGGAAGAACTGTGTAAGGGGTGTTGGATACATCCTGTAAGTGGAAGCACTGTGTAAGGGGTGTTGGATACATCCTGTAAGCAGAAGCACTGTGTAAGGGGTGTTGGATACATCCTGTTAGTGGAAGCACTGTGTAAGTGGTGTTGGATACAACCTGCTAGTGGAAGCACTGTGTAAGTGGTGTTGGATACATCCTGTTAGCGGAAGCACTGTGTAAGGGGTGTTGGATACATCCTGTTAGCGGACGCACTGTGTAAGTGGTGTTGGATACATCCTGCTAGCGGAAGCACTGTGTAAGGGGTGTTGGATATATCCGGTTAGTGGAAGCACTGTGTAAGTGGTATTGGATACATCCTGTTAGTGGAAGCACTGTGTAAGGGGTGTTGGATACATCCTGCTAGCGGAAGCACTGTGTAAGTGGTGTTGGATACATCCTGTTAGCGGAAGCACTGTGTAAGGGGTGTTGGATACATCCTGTTAGTGGAAGCACTGTGTAAGGGGTGTTGGATACATCCTGCTAGCGGAAGCACTGTGTAAGGGGTGTTGGATACATCCTGCTAGCGGAAGCACTGTGTAAGGGGTGTTGGATACATCCTGTTAGCGGAAGCACTGTGTAAGGGGTGTTGGATACATCCGGTTAATGGAAGCACTGTGTAAGGGGTGTTGGATACATCCTGTCAGTGGAAGCACTGTGTAAGGGGTGTTGGATACATCCTGTTAGCGGAAGCACTGTGTAAGGGGTGTTGGATACATCCTGTTAGTGGAAGCACTGTGTAAGGGGTGTTGGATACATCTTGTTAGCGGAAGCACTGTGTAAGGGGTGTTGGATACACCCTGTTAGCGGAAGCACTGTGTAAGGGGTGTTGGATACATCCTGTTAATGGAAGCACTGTGTAAGGGGTGTTGGATACATCCTGTTAGGGGAAGCACTGTGTAAGTGGTGTTAGATACATCCTGTTAGTGGAAGCACTGTGTAAGTGGTGTTGGATACATCCTGTTAGTGGAAGCACTGTGTAAGTGGTGTTGGATACATCCTGTTAGCGGAAGCACTGTGTAAGGGGTGTTGGATACATCCTGTTAGTGGAAGCACTGTGTAAGTGGTGTGGGATACATCCTGTTAGCGGAAGCACTGTGTAAAGGGTGTTGGATACATCCTGTTAGCGGAAGCACTGTGTCAGTGGTGTTGGATACATCCTGCTAGCGGAAGCACTGTGTAAGGGGTGTTGGATACATCCTGTTAGCGGAAGCACTGTAAGTGGAGTTGGATTTATCCTGTTAGCGGAAGCACTGTGTAAGGTGTGTTGGATACATCCTGTTAGTGGAAGCACTGTGTAAGGGGTGTTGGATACATCCTATTAGTGGAAGCACTGTGTAAGGGGTGTTGGATACATCCTCTAAGTGGAAGCACTGTGTAAGGGGTGTTGGATACATCCTATTAGTGGAAGCACTGTGTAAGGGGTGTTGGATACATCCTGCTAGCGGAAGCACTGTGTAAGGGGTGTTGGATACATCCTGTTAGTGGAAGCACTGTGTAAGGGGTGTTGGATACATCCTGTTAATGGAAGCACTGTATAAGGGGTATTGGATACATCCTGTCATTGGAAGCACTGTGTAAGGGGTTGGATACATCCTGTTAGCGGTAGCACTGTGTAAGGGGTGTTGGATACATCCTGTTAGTGGAAGCACTGTGTAAGGGGTGTTGGATACATCCTGTTAGCGGAAGCACTGTGTAAGGGGTGTTGGATACATCCTGTTAACGGAAGCACTGTGTAAGGGGTGTTGGATACATCCTGTTAGTGGAAGCACTGTGTCAGTGGTGTTGGATACATCCTGTTAGTGGAAGTACTGTGTAAGTGGTGTTGGATACATCCTGTTAGTGGAAGCACTGTGTAAGTGGTGTTGGATACATCCTGTTAGCGGAAGCATTGTGTAAGGGGTGTTGGATACATCCTGTTAGCGGAAGCACTGTGTAAGGGGTGTTGGATACATCCTGTTAGTGGAAGCACTGTGTAGCTCACAACTGAGTATTTCGGGCAGAGGAATTCCGTGTTGCTGGCTGAAGTAAGAGCGCTGGCAGTCTCCATGTATTTCTGTGTTTCTCTTACGTCCTAGAGGATGCTGGGGACTCCGTAAGGACCATAGGGATAGACGGGCTCCGCAGGAGACATGGGCACTAAGAAAGAACTTTAGGTATGGGTGTGCACTGGCTCCTCCCTCTATGCCCCTCCTCCAGACATTACTGTGCCCAGAGGAGACTGGGTGCATTACAGGAGCTCTCCTGAGTTTTCCTGAAAAGAAAGTATTTGTTAGGTTTTTTATTTTCAGGGAGCACTGCTGGCAACAGACTCCCTGCAGCGAGGGACTGAGGGGAGAGAAGCAAACCTACTAACTGCGGCTAGGTTGCGCTTCTTAGGCTACTGGGCACCATTAGCTCCAGAGGGAACGGAACGCAGGTCTTACCCTGCAGTTCGTCCCAGATCCGCGCCGCCGTCCTCCTTGCAGAGCCGGAAGATAGAAGCCGGGTGAGTATGTGAAGAAAGAAGACTTCAAAGGCGGCAGAAGACTTCAGATCTTCACTGAGGTACCGCACAGCGGTAGCGCTGTGCGCCATTGCTCCCACACAGCACGCACAAACGGCAGTCACTGTAAGGGTGCAGGGCGCAGGGGGGCCGCCCTGGGCAGCAATATGGACCTCCAAAGGTGGCAATAACCTTATATACAGGCTGGGCACTGTATATAAGAGAGATCCCCCGCCATGTTTTAAATATTTAAGCGGGACCGAAGCCCGCCGCTGAGGGGGCGGAGCTTGTTCCTCAGCACTCACCAGCGCCATTTTCTCCACAGCACACCGCTGAGAGTAAGCTCCCCGGACTCTCCCCTGCTTAACCACGGTGAAAGAGGGTTTTAAAGAAGGGGGGGGGGGCACATAATTTGGCGCAAAATAGATATTACAGCGCTATCTGGGTAAACATATAGTGTGTTTTTTCCTTGGTCATTAGCGCTGGGTGTGTGCTGGCATACTCTCTCTCTATCTCTCCAAAGGGCCTTGTGGGGGAACTGTCTTCAGATAAGAGGATTCCCTGAGTGTGTGGTGTGTCGGTATGCATGTGTCGGCATGTCTGAGGTAGAAGGCTCTCCTAGGGAGGAGGTGGAGCAAATGATTGTGGTGTCTCCATCGGCAACACCGACACCTGACTGGGTGGATATGTGGAATGTTTTAAGTGCTAATGTGAATTTATTGCACAAAAGGTTGGACAAAGCTGAGTCCAGGGAACATGCAGGGAGTCAGGCCCTGCCTGCCCCTATGTCGCAGGGACCTTCGGGGTCTCAAAAGCGCCCACTATCCCAAATAGTAGACACACATACCGACACGGATTCTGACTCCAGTGTCGACTACGATGATGCAAAGTTACAGCCAAAATTGGCTAAAAGTATTCAATATATGATTATTGCCATAAAAGATGTTTTGCATATCACAGTGGAACCCCCTGTCCCTGACACGAGGGTACACATGTATAAGGAAAAGAAACCTGAGGTAACATTTCCCCCGTCTCACGAGCTGAACGAGTAATTTGAAAAGGCTTGGGAATCTCCAGACAAGAAACTGCAGATTCCCAAAAGGATTCTTATGGCGCATCCTTTCCCAGCTAAGGACAGGATACGGTGGGAATCCTCTCCACGGGTGGACAAAGCGTTGACACGCTTATCCAAAAAGGTAGCACTGCCATCCCAAGATACGGCTTCCCTCAGGGATCCTGCTGATCGCAGGCAGGAGACTACCTTGAAGTCCATTTACACACATTCTAGTACCTTACTCAGACCGGCGATAGCGTCGGCTTGGGTTTGTAGCGCTGTAGCAGCGTGGACAGATACCTTATCGACAGAATTTGATACCCTGGATAAGGATACCATTTTATTGACTCTAGGACATATTAAAGATGCTGTCTTATATATGAGAGATGCTCAAAGAGACATTGGCCTACTGGGTTCTAGAGTCAACGCTATGTCGATTTCTGCTAGACGAGTCCTATGGACCCGGCAATGGACAGGTGATGCCGACTCAGAGAGGCACATGGAGGTTTTACCTTACAGGGGTGAGGAATTGTTTGGGGAAGGTCTCTCGGACCTGGTCTCCACAGCTACGGCAGGTAAATCAAATTTTTTGCCTTATATTCCCTCACAGCATAAGAAAGCGCCACATTATCAAATGCAGTCCTTTCGGTCACAGAGAATCAAGAGAGTACGAGGAGCGTCATTTCTTGCCAGAGGTAAGGGCAGAGGGAAAAAGCTGCCAACCACAGCTAGTTCCCAGGAACAGAAGTCCTCCCCGGCCTCTACTAAATCCACCGCATGATGCTGGGGCTCCGCTAAGGGAGTCCGCCCCAGTGGGGGCATGTCTTCGACTTTTCAGCCGCATCTGGGTTCACTCACAGGTGGATCCCTGGGCAATAGAAATTGTTTCCCAGGGTTACAAGCTGGAATTCAAAGAGGTGCCTCCTCGCCGGTTTTTCAAATCGGCCCTACCGGCTTCTCCCCCAGAAAGGGAGATAGTGTTAAATGCAATTCACAAATTGTATCTTCAACAGGTGGTGGTCAAAGTTCCCCTACTTCAACAAGGGATGGGGTATTACTCAACCCTGTTGTAGTCCCGAAACCGGACGGTTCGGTCAGACCCATTTTAAATTTAAAATCCTTGAACCTATACTTGAAAAGGTTCAAGTTCAAGATGGAATCGCTCAGAGCGGTCATCGCCAGCCTAGAAGGGGGGGATTTTATGGTATCCCTGGACATAAAGGATGCATACCTTCATGTTGCCATATATCCACCTCATCAGGCGTACCTGAGATTTGCGGTACAGGATTGTCATGACCAATTTCAGACGTTGCTGTTTGGGCTTTCCACGGCCCCGAGGATTTTCACCAAGGTAATGGCGGAAATGATGGTGCTCCTGCGCAAGCACGGTGTCACAATTATCCCGTACTTGGACGATCTCCTCTTAAAAGCGAGATCACGAGAGCAGTTGCTGAACAGCGTGTCACTGTCACTGAAGGTGTTACAGCAACACGGCTGGATTCTCAATATCCCGAAGTCGCAGTTGGTTCCGACGACTCGTCTGACCTTCTTAGGCATGATTCTGGATACGGACCAGAAAAGGGTTTATCTTCCGATAGAAAAGGCCCAAGAACTCATGACTCTGGTCAGGAACCTATTGAAGCCAAAACAGGTGTCAGTGCATCACTGCACTCGGGTCCTAGGAAAGATGGTGGCATCTTACGAGGCCATTCCCTTCGGCAGGTTCCATGCGAGGACTTTCCAATGGGACCTACTGGACAAGTGGTCCGGGTCACATCTACAGATTCATCAGTTGATCACCCTGTCCCCTAGGGCCAGGGTATCTCTCCTGTGGTGGCTGCAGAGTGCTCACCTTCTAGAGGGTCGCAGGTTCGGCATTCAGGACTGGATTCTGGTAACCACGGACGCGAGCCTACGAGGTTGGGGAGCAGTCACACAGGGAAGAAACTTCCAAGGTCTTTGGTCAAGTCAAAAGACTTGTCTTCACATCAACGTCCTGGAGCTGAGGGCCATATACAACGCCCTTCGTCAAGCGGAGACCTTGCTTAGCGACCTACCGGTTCTGATCCAGTCAGACAACATCACCGCAGTGGCTCATGTAAACCGCCAAGGCGGCACAAGGAGCAGAGTGGCAATGGCGGAAGCCACCAGGATTCTTTGCTGGGCAGAAAATCATGTAAGCGCACTGTCAGCAGTGTTCATTCCGGGAGTGGACAACTGGGAAGCAGACTTCCTCAGCAGACACGACCTGCATCCAGGAGAGTGGGGACTTCATCAGGAAGTCTTCGCACAGATTGCAAGTCGGTGGGGACTGCCCCAGATAGACATGATGGCGTCCCGCCTCAACAAAAAGCTACAGAGATATTGCGCCAGGTTAAGAGACCCTCAGGCAGTGGCTGTGGACGCCTTAGTGACACCGTGGGTATTCCAGTCGGTCTATGTGTTTCCTCCTCTTCCTCTCATCCCCAAGGTGTTGAGAATAATAAGAAAAAGAGGAGTGCAGACAATTCTCATTGTTCCAGATTGGCCGCGAAGGGCCTGGTATCCGGATCTGCAGGAAATGCTCACAGAAGATCCGTGGCCTCTTCCTCTAAGACAGGACCTGTTGCAACAGGGGCCCTGTCTGTTCCAAGACTTGCCGCGGCTGCGTTTGACGGCATGGCGGTTGAACGCCGGATCCTAGTGGAAAAGGGCATTCCGGAAGAGGTCATTCCTACTCTGATAAAGGCTAGGAAGAACGTGACCGCTAAACATTATCACCGTATATGGCGAAAGTATGTTTCTTGGTGTGAGGCCAGGAATGCTCCTATGGAAGAATTCCATCTGGGCCGTTTCCTTCACTTCCTACAAACTGGAGTGAATTTGGGCCTAAAATTAGGCTCCATTAAGGTTCAGATTTCGGCCCTATCCATTTTCTTTCAAAAAGAATTGGCTTCTCTCCCTGAAGTACAGACTTTTGTGAAAGGAGTGCTGCATATTCAGCCTCCTTTTGTACCTCCGGTGGCGCCTTGGGACCTTAACGTGGTGTTGAGTTTCCTTAAGTCGCACTGGTTTGAACCACTTAAAACGGTGGAGTTAAAATATCTCACTTGGAAGGTGGTCATGTTGTTAGCCTTGGCTTCGGCTAGGCGAGTGTCGGAATTGGCGGCTTTGTCTCATAAAAGCCCCTATCTGGTTTTCCATATGGATAGAGCGGAATTGCGGACCCGTCCTCAATTCTTGCCTAAGATGGTGTCATCTTTTCATATAATTGACCTATTGTGGTGCCTGTGGCTACGCGAGACTTGGAGGATTCCGAGTCCCTTGATGTGGTCAGGTCTTTGAAAATTTACGTGGCCAGAACGGCTAGGGTCAGAAAAACAGAAGCACTGTTTGTCCTGTATGCTGCCAACAAGGTTGGCGCTCCTGCTTCAAAACAGACTATTGCTCGCTGGATCTGTAACACGATTCAGCAGGCTTATTCTACGGCTGGATTGCCGTTACCCAAATCGGTTAAGGCCCATTCCACTAGGAAGGTGGGCTCTTCTTGGGCGGCTGCCCGAGAGGTCTCGGCATTGCAACTGTGTCGAGCTGCTACTTGGTCGGGTTCAAACATCTTTGCAAAGTTCTATAAGTTTGATGCCCTGGCTGAGGAGGACCTCCTGTTTGCTCAATCGGTGCTGCAGAGTCATCCGGACTCTCCCGCCCGTTTGGGAGCTTTGGTATAATCCCCATGGTCCTTACGGAGTCCCCAGCATCCTCTAGGACGTAAGAGAAAATAAGATTTTAAACCTACCGGTAAATCTTTTTCTCGTAGTCCGTAGAGGATGCTGGGCGCCCGTCCCAAGTGCGGACTACTTCTGCAAGACTTGTATATAGTTTTGCTTACATAAGGGTTATGTTATAGTTTTCATCGGTCTCGGACTGATGCTGTGTTGTTTCATACTGTAAACTGGTTAGTATATCACAGGTTATACGGTGTGAATGGTGTGGGCTGGTATGAATCTTGCCCTTGGATTAACCAAATTCTTTCCTCGTATTGTCCGTCTCCTCTGGGCACAGTTTCTCTAACTGAGGTCTTGAGGGGGGCATAGAGGGAGGAGCCAGTGCACACCCATACCTAAAGTTCTTTCTTAGTGCCCATGTCTCCTGCGGAGCCCGTCTATCCCCATGGTCCTTACGGAGTCCCCAGCATCCTCTACGGACTACGAGAAAAAGATTTACCGGTAGGTTTAAAATCTTATTTTCCATGTCTCTGTTCTGTCTGACCTCTCTTACCATGAACTATACTAGCGACTCCTGGTGAGATACTGATATATGAATGTTGTTATTTTCAGGCTGGAGATCTGCTGGAAAAGGAGAAGAATATGCGTCGGGCACTAGAATGCTACTGCAGAGGCAATGCCTACAGGAAAGGTAATGTCACGGCCGCAGCGCTCTTACTACTGCGCGTATCCCCGGGGGGGGGGGCATGTGTGACACATGGAGGGAACAGCAGTGTAAGGCCAGTGTCTGTGAGACCGTAGGGAGACACAAGACCGAGACCTCTGTAAATGCAGAAGGTGAGAGCGTCACCCATCATAGTAAGAGAGAGAGCGCTATGAGACAGTATAATATTAATAGTATTATTTAGATGGCGCTCTGTCTCCGATAGGACGCAAGGCATTTACACTGCAGGAAGAGAGTACAGCATGTATCACCAATATAACAAGGTACAGAATGAATGAGCACAATACAGGAGGATTTACCGTACAAAAAGTACAGGGACCATGTAATTACTAAAGCGGTATGGCAGCCATGTTGGGCACGCTACAGGGAGTTACACTGGGCAGGATTGGCAATGCCTGGCACTGATGACAACTAATGGGAAATGGAGAAATACTAGGCGAGGCCATTACAAGTTCCTCAGAGCCATTCGTAGTTCCGCAACTTGATGACCCCCTGCAGCCGTAATTTTCTTGATCAGAATGCACCGAAGACGCCATCACAACCTGCCCCCATTTTCGACCCAACGCTCCGTTGTAGACCCCTGCCCATCCCAAGAAGGCGGCATTCACAACCAATGCGATGAGATCTCATTGGCTGCTAGCGCAGTACGGTACCTGCGTGAGTGCACTGCCACCCCAGCCGGGGTTATTACGGTTTTATCAATTAGCGATGCGACCTGAATAACCCCCTGTATATTTGATTAATTTTGTGGTTGCGCCAAGGGAACGTTTGACATTTTCCATTGGGGGAGGCTTGGTAGGAGAGCTATAGATTAAGGCGTATTTTCCTGGAGTGGAGCCGCTCTCCTGCTCCCTGTTTATTCTGCATTTCTGTGTTACGAGATCTTTCTGCCTGGATTCGATGCAGTCAGTATTCCGGCTGTTGGGATCACGGCGTTCAGGAGACAGACGCCGGAATACCAGCAGACAGTGAAGTACTGGTGCACAGAATACCGACACATTCCGGGTATTCCCACTTGGTTTGTGGGTATCGAACCTCTGGCGAGCACGATGCATAATGAGCGCAGCGAGGCCGCAGCTGACTGTATAGTGACAGCTGACATCCTGTCTGCCGGGTTATCCTGTGTATCCTGTATGGATGTTATAGCTACCAAGTGTGTCTTACCCTTATACATTCTGCTGTATCTTATAGCTCAACAAGTGCGTCTTACCCTTATACATTCTGCTGTATCTTATAGCTCAACAAGTGTGTCTTACCCTTATACATTCTGCTGTATCTTATAGCTCAACAAGCGCGTTTCACCCTTATACATTCTGCTGTATCTTATAGCTCAACAAGTGTGTCTTACCCTTATACATTCTGCTGTATCTTATAGCTCAACAAGCGCGGTTCACCCTTATACATTCTGCTGTATCTTATAGCTCAACAAGCGCGTTTCACCCTTATACATTCTGCTGTATCTTATAGCTCAACAAGCGCGTTTCACCCTTATACATTCTGCTGTATCTTATAGCTCAACAAGTTTGTCTTATCCTTATACATTCTGCTGTATCTTATAGCTCAACAAGCGCGGTTCACCCTAATATATTCTGCTGTATCTTATAGCTCGACAAGCGCGTTTCACCGTTATACATTCTGCTGTATCTTATAGCTCGACAAGTGTGTCTTACCCTTATACATTCTGCTGTATATTATAGCTCGACAAGCGCATTTCACCCTTATACATTCTGCTGTATCTTATAGCTCAACAAGCGCGTTTCACCCTTATACATTCTGTATCTTATAGCTCAACAAGCGCATTTCACCCTTATACATTCTGCTGTATCTTATAGCTCAACAAGTGTGTCTTACCCTTATAAATTCTGCTGTATCTTATAGCTCAACAAGCGCGTTTCACCCTTATACATTCTGCTGTATCTTATAGCTCAACAAGCGCATTTCACCCTTATACATTCTGCTGTATCTTATAGCTCAACACATGCGTTTCACCCTTATACATTCTGCTGTATCTTATAGCTCAACAAGTGTGTCTTACCCTTATACATTCTGCTGTATCTTATAGCTCAACAAGCACGTTTCACCCTTATACATTCTGCTGTATCTTATAGCTCAACAAGCGCATTTCACCCTTATACATTCTGCTGTATCTTATAGCTCAACACGTGCGTTTCACCCTTATACATTCTGCTGTATCTTATAGCTCAACAAGTGTGTCTTACCCTTATACATTCTGCTGTATCTTATAGATCAACAAGCGCGTTGCACCCTTATGCAATCTGTAGTACTTATCCTCAGGAAAATAATCTCATATTATCCTATAAAGTGTAAGCCTGTGAACAGCTCCTTGTCTCTGGGTCGGTCTGTTACCGGGTCTCTGTTACTATGTAGCGCAGTGGCATATTCTAGCGTTAAGTATATAACTGGCAGTAATGATTGCTGTGTACCAGCACAGATGCTTCCGTTCTGAAATTATCATTACTTCTCCCATTCATCAGCGCACACAGGTGGGGTAATATCTGCACACTTGCTATGAAGCCGGTTGCTATAGAGCAGTGGTCGCCAACCCTCGGCTCTCGAGCCGCATGTGGCTCTTTCATCCTCTGCACGCGGCTCGGTCCGCTCCCGGCCACCGCTGCCCGACACAGCCTGGAACACAGACTTCTTCTAAGAGGTCTCCGGCGGCGGTGACTATCTTCAATTCGGCGCCGGCCCATCAGCCAATCAGAGCTCGCGGACCGGCATCTAAGGCTCCTGATTGGCTGCTGGACCACTAGCTCTGATCGGCTCATGGGCCGGCGCCGAATTGAAGATCGACCGTCACACCGCCGCCAGAGACTGAGGGGCGGGCAGGAGAGGCGCACGCTGCGCTCTCCTCCCCTCATACACACAGCAGCGCAGTGAGCAGCCAGGGGAGGGGGGGGGGGCACTGTGGGGCATGTGTTTCCGGCACTGGAGTCATATCTGGCACTGTGGGGGCATGTGTATCTGGCACTGTGGGACATATGTGTATCTGGCACTGTGGGGCATATGTGTATTTGGCACTGTGGGGCATATGTGTATTTGGCACTGTGGGGCATATGTGTATTTGGCACTGTGGGGACATATGTGTATCTGGCACTGTGGGGCATATGTGTATCTGGCACTGTGGGGCATATATGTATTTGGCACTGTGGGGACATGTTTCTGGCAGTGTGGAGGCACCCATTTTTTGGCGTTTTTATATGTGTGTGGCACTGTACTGGGGCATATATGTACCTGGCACTTTGGGGACATATATGTATCTGGCACTGTGGGGACATATGTGTATCTGTCACTGTGGGGACATATGTGTATCTGGCACTGGAGGCATAAGTGTATCTGGCACTGTGGGGACATATGTGTATCTGGCACTGTGGGGACATATGTGTATCTGGCACTGTGGGGACATATGTGTATCTGGCACTGTGGGGACATGTGTATTTGGCACTGTGGGGCATATGTGTATTTGGCACTGTGGGGACATATGTGTATCTGGCACTGTGGGGCATATGTGTATCTGGCACTGTGGGGCATATATGTATTTGGCACTGTGGGGACATGTTTCTGGCAGTGTGGAGGCACCCATTTTTTGGCGTTTTTATATGTGTGTGGCACTGTACTGGGGCATATATGTACCTGGCACTTTGGGGACATATATGTATCTGGCACTGTGGGGACATATGTGTATCTGTCACTGTGGGGACATATGTGTATCTGGCACTGGAGGCATAAGTGTATCTGGCACTGTGGGGACATATGTGTATCTGGCACTGTGGGGACATATGTGTATCTGGCACTGTGGGGACATATGTGTATCTGGCACTGTGGGGACATGTGTATCTGGCACTGTGGGGACATATGTGTATCTGGCACTGTGGGGACATATGTGTATCTGGCACTGTGGGGACATATGTCTATCTGGCACTGTGGGGACATATGTGTATCTGGCACTGTGGGGACATATGGGTATCTGGCACTGTGGGGACATATGTGTATCTGGCACTGTGGGGACATATGTGTATCTGGCACTGTGGGGCATATGTGTATCTGGCACTGTGGGGCATATGTGTATCTGGCACTGTGGGGACATATGTGTATCTGGCACTGTGGGGACATGTGTATCTGGCACTGTGGGGACATATGTGTATCTGGCACTGTGGGGACATGTGTATCTGGCACTGTGGGGACATATGTGTATCTGGCACTGTGGGGCATATGTGTATCTGGCACTTTGGGGACCGGGCGGAAACATGTTTTCAAGGGTTTTAACAAAGTTCAGGAGGGAAACATTCTTCAAAGGAAGAGGAGTATTAGAACTCGAGGACATACACTGAAACTGGAGGGAGGCAGGTTCAGGGGAAATTTAAGGAAAACTTACTTCACAGAAAGGGTAGTGGACAAGTGGAATAGCCTCCCATCAGAGGTGGTAGAGGCTAAGACTGTAGAGCAATTTAAACATGCTTGGGATAGGCATATGAATATCCTTACAAAGAATTAAGGTTCAAAAAGGGTTGAGATTACCTAAAGGATAAAAAAAGGGGCAGACTAGATGGGCCAAGTGGTTCTTATCTGCCGTCAAATTCTATGTTTCTATGACATATGTGTATGTGGCACTGTGGGGACATATGTGTATCTTGCACTGTGGGGACATATGTTTCGAGCAGTGTGGAGGCACCCATTTTTGGGCGTTTTTATATGTATGTGGCACTGTACTGGGGCATTATATGTAATGTGGCACTGTACAACATGACAAAAAACGGGGTTATAACACAAGGTCATACTCCTACAAATGTCATACCGAACGGTGTGTGCACAAAAATGGGGTGTGGCTTTGTGACAACTAAGCCACCCCCCATTTTGGCGCTTGCGCCTTAGGCGCACGTATGATGGTGGCTCTTGCCCTTGACTACAGATTTTTTCTGGCTCTTTGCCTCTGACTGGTTGGCCACCCCTGGTATAGAGCGTTAGCTCTGTTTCAGTACTCTGATGTGTCTCTTTGTCTCTCAGCCGTGGAGCTGGCCCGGGCAGCGTTTCCTGCAGAGGTGGTGAAGCTGGAGGAGTCCTGGGGAGATTACCTGGTGCAGCAGAAGCAGCTGGACGCTGCCATCAATCACTACATAGAGGCTGGGTGAGGGCAATGCTGTATCTGTACCACACGGTGATCACATGCTGAGAAGGTGCCACCTATTAGAGAACTGGCATAGCACGTACGTACGTACGTACACATTCATATATATGTTTTGTGTGAACCTTTCTCATTATAGGTGTTCCGTTAAGGCCATTGATGCTGCAATAGGGGCTCGTCAGTGGAAGAAAGCCATTCACATTCTGGAACTACAGGAACCCAAGACTGCAAGCCAGTACTACCTGAAGATAGCCCAACATTACTCCTCTGTGCAGGAGTACGAGGTAAGAAAGTCCATCTGTGTAACGTGATCCCTTCACACCAGGATGACTTCTCTCCTACCTATCTGTATAAGCCTGTGAGGCCTGTTCCACCACACCCCTCAGTGACTCATCTCCTACCCTATCTGTATAAGCCTATGAGACCCGGGCCACCAACCCTTCAGTGACTCATCTCCTGCCCTATCTGTATAAGCCTATGAGGCCCAGGCCAGCATCCCCTCAGTGACTCATCTCCTACCTATCTGTATAAGCCTATGAGGCCCAGGCCAGCATCCCCTCAGTGACTCATCTCCTACCTATCTGTATAAGCCTATGAGGCCCAGGCCAGCATCCCCTCAGTGACTCATCTCCTACTTATCTGTATAAGCCTATGAGGCCCGGGCCACCACCCCTTCAGTGATTCATCTCCTACTTATCTGTATAAGCCTATGAGGCCCGGGCCACCACCCCTTCAGTGACTCATCTCCTACTTATCTGTATAAGCCTATGAGGCCCGGGCCACCACCCCTTCAGTGACTCATCTCCTACCTATCTGTATAAGCCTATGAGGCCCGGGCAATTACCCCCCCAGTGACTCATCTCCTACCTATCTGTATAATCCTGTGAGGCCCGGGCCACCACTCCTTCAGTGACTCAGCTCATACCTATCTGTATAATCCTATGAGGCCCGGGCCACCACTCCTTCAGTGACTCGGCTCATACCTATCTGTATAAGCCTATGAGGCCCGGGCCACCACTCCTTCAGTGACTCAGCTCATACCTATCTGTATAAGCCTATGAGGCCCGGGCCACCACTCCTTCAGTGACTCATCTCCTACTTATCTGTATAAGCCTATGAGGCCCGGGCCACCACCCCTTCAGTGACTCATCTCCTACTTATCTGTATAAGCCTATGAGGCCCGGGCCACCACTCCTTCAGTGACTCAGCTCATACCTATCTGTATAAGCCTATGAGGCCCGGGCCACCACCCCTTCAGTGACTCATCTCCTACTTATCTGTATAAGCCTATGAGGCCCGGGCCACCACCCCTTCAGTGACTCATCTCCTACTTATCTGTATAAGCCTATGAGGCCCGGGCCACCACTCCTTCAGTGACTCAGCTCATACCTATCTGTATAAGCCTATGAGGCCCGGGCCACCACTCCTTCAGTGACTCATCTCCTACTTATCTGTATAAGCCTATGAGGCCCGGGTTTACCACCCCTTCAGTGACTCATCTCCTACTTATCTGTATAAGCCTATGAGGCCCGGGCCACCACCCCCACAGTGACTCATCTAGTATGTATATGTGTAAGCCTATGAGGCCCGGGATGGGGCCTTGGTGACTACTGTCACAGTTTGGATGGGCCCTTGGTGGCTAGTGTCACAGTTTGGATGGGGCCTTTGTGGCTAGTGTCACAGTTTGGATGGGGCCTTGGTGGCTAGTGTTACAGTTTGGATGGGTTCTTGGTGGCTAGTGTCACAGTTTGGATGGGGCCTTAGTGGCTAGTGTCACAGTTTGGATGGGGCCTTGGTGGCTAGTTTCACCTGTAATTGTGGTCTTTTTCCTATGATTCCAGATTGCTGAGCAGCTCTACATCAAGGCTGGCAGGAGCAAAGACGCGATTGACATGTACACGCAGTCTGGTCATCTAGAGAACGCACACGCGGTAGGACCAGTTTCTGACTCTACGTTTAGTATTGGGTCCTGTATATGGGGATAGCCTGGGAGGTGATCTGGTGGGTGGCCGGCTGGGGAATGCTGATGTGAGGTATATATGGGGGACAGCCTGGGAGGTGATCTGGTGGGTGGCCGGCTGGGGAATGCTGATGTGAGGTGTATATGGGGGATAGCCTGGGAGGTGATCTGGTGGGTGGTCGGCTGGGGAATGCTGATGTGAGGTGTATATGGGGGGATAGCCTGGGAGGTGATCTGGTGGGTGGCCGGCTGGGGAATGCTGATGTGAGGTGTATATGGGGGATAGCCTGGGAGGTGATCTGGTGGGTGGTCGGCTGGGGAATGCTGATGTGAGGTGTATATGGGGGGATAGCCTGGGAGGTGATCTGGTGGGTGGCCGGCTGGGGAATGCTGATGTGAGGTGTATATGGGGGATAGCCTGGGAGGTGATCTGGTGGGTGGCCGGCTGGGGAATGCTGATGTGAGGTGTATATGGGGTATAGCCTGGGAGGTGATCTGGTGGGTGGCCGGCTGGGGAATGCTGATGTGAGGTATATATGGGGGACAGCCTGGGAGGTGATCTGGTGGGTGGCCGGCTAGAGAATGCTGATGTGAGGTGTATATGGGGGGTAGCCTGGGAGGTGGCCAGCTGGGGAATGCTGATGTGAGGTGTATATGGGGGATAGCCTGGGAGGTGATCTGGTGGGTGGTCGGCTGGGGAATGCTGATGTGAGGTGTATATGGGGTATAGCGTGGCAGGTGATCTGGTGGGTGGCCGGCTGGGGAATGCTGATGTGAGGTGTATATGTGGGATAGCCTGGGAGGTGATCTGGTGGGTGGCCGGCTGGGGAATGCTGATGTGAGGTGTATATGTGGGATAGCCTGGGAGGTGATCTGGTGGGTGGCCGGCTGGGGAATGCTGATGTGAGGTGTATATGGGGGATAGCCTGGGAGGTGATCTGGTGGGTGGCCGGCTGGGGAATGCTGATGTGAGGTGTATATGGGGTATAGCCTGGGAGGTGATCTGGTGGGTGGCCGGCTGGGGAATGCTGATGTGAGGTATATATGGGGGACAGCCTGGGAGGTGATCTGGTGGGTGGCCGGCTAGAGAATGCTGATGTGAGGTGTATATGGGGGGTAGCCTGGGAGGTGGCCAGCTGGGGAATGCTGATGTGAGGTGTATATGGGGGATAGCCTGGGAGGTGATCTGGTGGGTGGTCGGCTGGGGAATGCTGATGTGAGGTGTATATGGGGTATAGCGTGGCAGGTGATCTGGTGGGTGGCCGGCTGGGGAATGCTGATGTGAGGTGTATATGTGGGATAGCCTGGGAGGTGATCTGGTGGGTGGCCGGCTGGGGAATGCTGATGTGAGGTGTATATGGGGGGTAGCCTGGGAGGTGGCCAGCTGGGGAATGCTGATGTGAGGTGTATATGGGGTATGCCTGGGAGGTGATGATCTGGTGGGTGGCCGGCTGGGGAATGCTGATGTGAGGTGTATATGTGGGATAGCCTGGGAGGTGATCTGGTGGGTGGCCGGCTGGGGATAGCTGATATGAGGTGTATATGTGGGATAGCCTGGGAGGTGATCTGGTGGGTGGCCGGCTGGGGAATGGTGATGTGAGGTGTATATGGGGGATAGCCTGGGAGGTGATCTGGTGGGTGGCTTGCCGGGGAATGCTGATGTGAGGTGTATATGGGGGGTAGCCTGGGAGGTGGCCGGCTGGGGAATGCTGATGTGATGTGTATATGGGGGATAGCCTGGGAGGTGATCTGGTGGGTGGCCGGCTGGGGAATGCTGATGTGAGGTGTATATGGGGGATAGCCTGGGAGGTGATCTGGTGGGTGGCCGGCTGGGGAATGCTGATGTGATGTGTATATGGGGGATAGCCTGGGAGGTGATCTGGTGGGTGGCCGGCTGGGGAATGTTGATGTGAGGTGTATATGGGGGATAGCCTGGGAGGTAATCTGGTCGGTGGTCGGCTGGGGAATGCTGATGTGAGGTGTATGTGTGGGATAGCCTGGGAGGTGATCTGGTGGGTGGCCGGCTGGGGAATGCTGATGTGAGGTGTATATGGGGGATAGCCTGGGAGGTGATCTGGTGGGTGGCCGGCTGGGGAATGCTGATGTGAGGTGTATATGGGGGATAGCCTGGGAGGTGATCTGGTGGGTGGTCGGCTGGGGAATGCTGATGTCAGGTGTATATGGGGGATAGCCTGGCAGGTGATCTGGTGGGTGACCGGCTGGGGAATGCTGATGTGAGATGTAGTTGGGGGATAGCCTGGCAGGTGATCTGGTGGGTGGCCGGCTGGGGAATGCTGATGTGAGGTGTATATGGGGGATAGCCTGGGAGGTGATCTGGTGGGTGGCCGGCTGGGGAATGCTGATGTGAGGTGTATATGGGGGGATAGCCTGGGAGGTGATCTGGTGGGTGGCTGGCTGGGGAATGCTGATGTGAGGTGTATATGTGGGATAGCCTGGGAGGTGATCTGGTGGGTGGTCGGCTGGGGAATTCTGATGGTGAGGTGTTTATGGGGGATAGCCTGGGAGGTGATCTGGTGGGTGGCCGGCTGGGGAATGCTGATGTGAGGTATATATGGGGGGTAGCCTGGGAGGTGGCCGGCTGGGGAATGCTGATGTGAGGTGTATATGGGGGATAGCCTGGGAGGTGATCTGGTGGGTGTCCGGCTGGGGAATGTTGATGTGAGGTGTATATGGGGGGTAGCCTGGGAGGTGGCCGGCTGGGGAATACTGATATGAGGTGTATATGGGGGATAGCCTGGGAGGTAATCTGGTGGGTGGTCGGCTGGGGAATGCTGATGTGAGGTGTATATGGCTGATAGCCTGGGAGGTGATCTGGTGGGTGGCCGGCTGGGGAATGCTGATGTGAGGTGTATATGGCTGATAGCCTGGGAGGTGATCTGGTGGGTGGCCGGCTGGGGAATGCTGATGTGAGGTGTATATGGGGGATAGCCTGGGAGGTGATCTGGTGGGTGGCCGGCTGGAGAATGCTGATGTGAGGTGTATATGGGGGAATAACCTGGGAGGTGATCTGGTGGGTGGCCGACTGGGGAATGCTGATGTGAGGTATATATGGGGGATAGCCTGGGAGGTGATCTGGTGGGTGGCCGGCTTGGGAATGCTGATGTGAGGTGTATATGGGGGATAGCCTGGGAGGTGATCTGGTGGGTGGCCGGCTGGGGAATGCTGATGTGAGGTGTATATGTGGGATAGCCTGGGAGGTGATCTGGTGGGTGGCTGGCTGGGGAATGCTGATGTGAGGTGTATGTGTGGGATAGCCTGGGAGGTGATCTGGTGGGTGGTCGGCTGGGGAATGCTGATGTGAGGTGTATATGGGGGATAGCCTGGCAGGTGAGCTGGTGGGTGGCCGGCTGGGGAATGCTGATGTGAGGTGTATATGGGGGGATAGCCTGGGAGGTGATCTGGTGGGTGGCTGGCTGGGGAATGCTGATGTGAGGTGTATATGTGGGATAGCCTGGGAGGTGATCTGGTGGGTGGCTGGCTGGGGAATGCTGATGTGAGGTGTATATGGGGGATAGCCTGGGAGGTGATCTGGTGGGTGGTCGGCTGGGGAATGCTGATGGTGAGGTGTATATGTGGGATAGCCTGGGAGGTGATCTGGTGGGTGGCTGGCTGGGGAATGCTGATGGTGAGGTGTTTATGGGGGATAGCCTGGGAGGTGATCTGGTGGGTGGCCGGTTGGGGAATGCTGATGTGAGGTGTTTATGGGGGATAGCCTGGGAGGTGATCTGGTGGGTGGCCGGCTGGGGAATGCTGATGTGAGGTGTATATGTAAGTTACTGTGCACAATGTCTTTGTAGCTGGCGGTAAGGTACATGAACCCGGAGGATGTGTCTGCTCTGTATGTCACTCAGGCCAAGGAGCTGGAGAAAGTGGCTCGTTACAAGGAAGCTGAGAGGTAAGAGCCCAGCTGGGAACCCTCTATGGTCAGACCTGGGGTGACCCTATGGATCAGGGCAGAAGCTTTCTGCCGTACATGTCACTGGAATGAAGTGCTGAGTGTTATAGTTATGTTACTGGAAACGTGAACCAGAATTATAGCAGCCTCCAGTTCTCCTAGATCTATAATTTATACCTTCCCAGGTTTTATTTACACAAATGATTCTACAGAAGAGAAGCAGAGACATACTTGGGGCCACCATTGCCTGGTATCTCATTAGGGTTTAGCGGTAGAATAACTAGATTCCACGTGTGGGATTTATGGGAATGATCTCACAGATCATCTCTCTTCCCGACAGATTGTACATCACGTTAGAGGAACCCGATCTCGCCATTGCAATGTATAAGAAGCACAATCTGCATGAGGACATGATCCGCCTGGTGGCCAAGTATCACCCAGACCTCCTGGCTGACACCCACCTGCACCTGGGCAAGGTGAGTTCTCGCTGCCTGTCTTCTGGCTCTCACCTGTGCTCCTGTCATCATCCTGTCATCCCTCTGTCTTCTGCCCTCAGGAGCTGGAAGCTGGAGGACGTCTGCGCGAGGCTGAGTACCATTACCTGAAGGGCAAGGACTGGAAAGGCGCAGTCAATATGTACAGAGCGGTGGACATGTGGGAGGAAGCGTACAGGGTAACTGCCGCTATACCGTGCTATTCACTTACTGATCAGTGCTCCAGAGTTACAGAGGCGGTCTGCCGGCTGCAGCATAGCACACCGGGCGCTGATGCAGTATTATACGTGTGTCCGCACTGCACATTCATACACAAGTACGGGTGATACATAGTAACTCCCACTGATGGGTGTAGCCGGGTATAAGGAGCATTTACATGTAGAGACTGCTTAGTGATTGCGTGCCAGAGTTACAGAGGCGGTCTGCCGGCTGCAGCATAGCACACCGGGCGCTGATGCAGTATTATACGTGTGTCCGCACTGCACATTCATACACAAGTACGGGTGATACATAGTAACTCCCACTGATGGGCGTAGCCGGGTGTAAGGAGCATTTACATGTAGAGACGGCTTAGTGATTGCGTGCCAGAGTTACAGAGGCGGTCTGCCGGCTGCAGCATAGCACACCGGGCGCTGATGCAGTATTATACGTGTGTCCGCACTGCACATTCATACACAAGTACGGGTGATACATAGTAACTCCCACTGATGGGCGTAGCCGGGTGTAAGGAGCATTTACATGTAGAGACTGCTTAGTGATTGCGTGCCAGAGTTACAGAGGCGGTCTGCCGGCTGCAGCATAGCACACCGGGCGCTGATGCAGTATTATACGTGTGTCCGCACTGCACATTCATACACAAGTACGGGTGATACATAGTAACTCCCACTGATGGGCGTAGCCGGGTATAAGGAGCATTTACATGTAGAGACGGCTTAGTGATTGCGTGCCAGAGTTACAGAGGCGGTCTGCCGGCTGCAGCATAGCACACCGGGCGCTGATGCAGTATTATACGTGTGTCCGCACTGCACATTCATACACAAGTACGGGTGATACATAGTAACTCCCACTGATGGGCGTAGCCGGGTGTAAGGAGCATTTACATGTAGAGACGGCTTAGTGATTGCGTGCCAGAGTTACAGAGGCGGTCTGCCGGCTGCAGCATAGCACACCGGGCGCTGATGCAGTATTATACGTGTGTCCGCACTGCACATTCATACACAAGTACGGGTGATACATAGTAACTCCCACTGATGGGTGTAGCCGGGTATAAGGAGCATTTACATGTAGAGACGGCTTAGTGATTGTGTGCCAGAGTTACAGAGGCGGTCTGTCGGCTGCAGCATAGCACACTGGGCGCTGATGCAGTATTATACGTGTGTCCGCATTGAGCATTCATACACAAGTACGGGTGATACATAGTAACTCCCACTGATGGGCGTAGCCTGGTGTAAGGAGCATTTACATGTAGACACAGCTCAGTGATTGCGTGCCAGGGTTGTACCCTCATGTAAGTGTACATAGTACAGGGCAGGTAGAAGTGTGATGTAGAAATGACTGAGGCCGGTAAACCCAGCGTACCAATAGGAGTGGTCCCGGCATAGAGATGACTACAGACAGATATGTGCGTATAGTTCTGTACGCTCAGTGCTGTCCTGCACCAGCCCCTGTATGTGATCTACACCCCATCCCCATCCCAATGGTCACTTGCAGTCTGTTTTCTCACTGTGACAAGGGGAACGTTCTCTAATACCAGAGATATCGGCAGTACAGAAGGTGACCCACGCTGCCATCATTCAGTGCACAGGAAGATGCTGCTGGACACGTGTTCAGCCTTCTTCATCCCTGAGCAATACACCCTGCAGCATGGAGCCGGAACCCTGAGTAATACTCACACCCTGCAGCATGGAGCCGGAACCCCTGAGTAATACACCCTGCAGCATGGAACCGGAACCCCTGAGTAATACACCCTGCAGCATGGAGCTAGAACCTTGAGCAATATACCCTGCAGCATGGAGCCAGAACCCTGAGTAATACTCACACCCTGCAGCATGGAGCCGGAACCCCTGAGTAATACACCCTACAGCATGGAGCTAGAACCCTGAGCAATATACCCTGCAGCATGGAGCCGGAACCCCTGAGTAATACTCACACCCTGCAGCATGGAGCTGGAACCCCTGAGTAATACTCACACCCTGCAGCATGGAGCCGGAACCCCTGAGTAATACTCACACCCTGCAGCATGGACCCGGAAACCCTGAGTAATACACCCTGCAGCATGGGGCCGGAACCCCTGAGTAGTACTCACACCCTGCAGCATGGAGCCGGATCCCCTGAGTAATACACCCTGCAGCCTGGAGCTGGAACCCCTGAGTAATACACCCTGCAGCCTGGAGCTGGAACCCCTGAGTAATGCATCCTGCAGCATGGACCCGTAAACCCTGAGTAATACACCCTGCAGCATGGAGCCGGAACCCCTGAGTAATACTCACACCCTGCAGCATGGACCCGGAACCCCTGAGTAATACACCCTGCAGCATGGAGCCGGAACCCCTGAGTAATACTCACACCCTGCAGCATGGAGCCGGAACTCCTGAGTAATACACCCTGCAGCATGGAGCCGGAACCCCTGAGTAATACTCACACCCTGCAGCATGGAGCTGGAACCCCTGAGTAATGCTCACACCCTGCAGCATGGAGCCTGAACCCCTGAGTAATACTCACGCCCTGCAGCATGGAGCTGGAACCCCTGAGTAATACTCACACCCTGCAGCATGTACCCGGAAACCTTGAGTAATACACCCTGCAGCATGGAGCCGGAACCCCTGAGTAATACTCACACCCTGCAGCATGGACCCGGAAACCCTGAGTAATACACCCTGCAGCATGGAGCCGGAACCCCTGAGTAATACTCACACCCTGCAGCATGGACCCGGAAACCCTGAGTAATACACCCTGCAGCATGGAGCCGAAACCCCTGAGTAATACTCACACCCTGCAGCATGGACCCGGAAACCTTGAGTAATACACCCTGCAGCATGGAGCTGGAACCCCTGAGTAGTACTCACACCCTGCAGCATGGAGCCGGATCCCCTGAGTAATACTCACACCCTGCAGCATGGACCCGGAAACCTTGAGTAATACACCCTGCAGCATGGAGCTGGAACCCCTGAGTAGTACTCACACCCTGCAGCATGGAGCCGGATCCCCTGAGTAATACACCCTGCAGCATGGAGCTGGAACCCCTGAGTAATACACCCTGCAGCATGGACCCGGAAACCCTGAGTAATACACCCTGCAGCATGGAGCCGGAACTCCTGAGTAATACTCACACCCTGCAGCATGGACCCGGAAACCCTGAGTAATACACCCTGCAGCATGGACCCAGAAACCCTGAGTACTCACACCCTGCAGCATGGAGCCGGAACCCCTGAGTAATACACCCTGCAGCATGGAGCCGGAACCCCTGAATAATACTCACACCCTGCAGCATGGACCCGGAACCCCTGAGTAATACACCCTGCAGCATGGAGCCGGAACCCCTGAGTAATACTCACACCCTGCAGCATGGAGCTGGAACCCCTGAGTAATACTCACACCCTGCAGCATGGAGCCGGAACCCCTGAGTAATACTCACACCCTGCAGCATGGAGCCAGAACCCCTGAGTAATACTCACACCCTGCAGCATGGACCCAGAAACCCTGAGTAATACACCCTGCAGCATGGACCCGGAAACCCTGAGTAATACACCCTGCAGCATGGAGCCGGAACCCCTGAGTAATGCTCACACCCTGCAGCATGGACCCGGAAACCCTGAGTAATACACCCTGCAGCATGGACCCAGAAACCCTGAGTACTCACACCCTGCAGCATGGAGCCGGAACCCCTGAGTAATACACCCTGCAGCATGGAGCTGGAACCCCTGAGTAATACTCACACCCTGCAGCATGGACCCGGAACCCCTGAGTAATACTCGCACCCTGCAGCATGGAGCTGGAACCCCTGAGTAATACTCACACCCTGCAGCATGGAGCTGGAACCCTTGAGTAATACTCACACCCTGCAGCATGGAGCCGGAACCCCTGAGTAATACTCGCAGCATGGAGCCAGAACCCCTGAGTAATACTCACACCCTGCAGCATGGACTCGGAAACCCTGAGTAATACACCCTGCAGCATGGACCCGGAAACCCTGAGTAATACACCCTGCAGCATGGACCCGGAAACCCTGAGTAATACACCCTGCAGCATGGAGCCGGAACCCCTGAGTAATGCTCACACCCTGCAGCATGGACCCGGAAACCCTGAGTAATACTCACACCCTGCAGCATGGAACTGGAACCCCTGAGTAATACTCACACCCTGCAGCATGGAGCCGGAACCCCTGAGTAATACTAACACCCTGCAGCATGGAGCTGGAACCCCTGAGTAATACTCAAACCCTGCAGCATGGACCCGGAACCCCTGAGTAATACTCACATCCTGCAGCATGGAGCCGAAACCCCTGAGTAATACACCCTGCAGCATGGAGCCAGAACCCCTGAGTAATACTCACACCCTGCAGCATGGAGCCGAAACCCCTGAGTAGTACTCACACCCTGCAGCATATATTCTGCTGTCTGATGAGAGCTGTGTTGGCATTTGCAATGAAGCAGCCTCTATATGGCCGTGTCCCGAGTCAGGTGCCGGCCGTATAACTGCTGCTTCCAGCTTTGTGTCTGCCCGCTGCTGCAGGGGTCTCTACGGGACACTGGCTTGGACCCTATACTAAGTATCACAGATCACATGGAAAGACCGGCTTCTTTGTATCTGCCGCAGTAGAGCGTGTTATGAGCCGGAAGTCTGTAGTGACTGAGGAACACGTGTAGTGGCTCAGCGCATTTCTGTGCCTGCTCGCACTTTACTCAGGAGCAAAGGTAAAGGGATGTAAGCGGATGATTATTTTCGGATCGTTCCATCGCATCCCTTCTGTAACATCTGCCATGGCCGCCATGGAGGCTGAGAGGGATATAAATAGGGCTCAGTCCTAGGTCCTCTGCTTTTCTCTATCTATACCTCATCTCTTGGGAAACTAATCAGCTCCTTCGGATTTCAGTACCATCTGTATGCGGATGATACTCAGATCTACCTATCCTCCCCAGATTTGTCACTATCTGTACTGGGCCGTGTCACTGATGCCTTTCTGCCATTTCATCTTGGATGACATCTCGCCACCTCAAACTTAATATTTCCAAAACAGAATTACTTATATTTCCACCGGCCAATAGTAGTTACCAACCTGATATCTCTATCACTGCTGAGAACTCTGCAATCACCCCTACCCCACAAGCTCGCTGCCTAGGTGTCATTCTTGACTCTGAGCTGTCCTTTGTTACCCACATTCACTCTGTCTCACAGTCATGTTACATTCATCTAAGAAACATATCCAAAATACGACCATATCTTACACAAGACACAGCAAACACTCTAATCCACGCTCTCATTATCTCCCGCATTGATTATTGTAATAGTCTCCTGACCGGTCCTTCCCAAACATAGGCTCTCACCACTACAATCCATTCTGACTGCAGCTGCGAGGCTAATCTTCCTCGCTAGACGTTCATCGTCTGCAGATCCGCTCTGTCAGTCCCTCCATTGGTTACCGGTATTCTACCGTATTAAATATAAAATACTGTTACTGACATACAAGGCCATTAACCAAACTACACCAACATACATCACTTCTCTTATCTTATAATATCTCCCAACCCGACCTCTCCGCTCTTCACAAGATCTGCGTCTCTCATCCACACTCATTACTCGCTCCCACTCACGATTACAGGACTTTCATCGGGCTGCACCCACTCTGTGTAATTGCCCTCCCACGCACAATAAGACTCTCCTCTAGTCTCCAAACCTTCAAGCGTTCCCTGAAAACTCATCTCTTCAGGCAGCTTCTCACATTCCAGAACCGCCACATAATCTTCATAAACCTTCCTATCCAATAACCTTTCCCACTGTACAGTCCACACATATCCCCACATGTCTTCTCTCCCTTTCTCCTGACCCCTGGGTCATCACTGCTGTGATGTGATATCATACAGCCCACCAAGAATCTGTGTAATCTGGTGGAAACTATGCAATAGGTAGCATCTATCCTTGTGTATAAATGCCAGTTTCTCTGACGTCCTAGTGGATGCTGGGAACTCCGTAAGGACCATGGGGATTATACCAAAGCTCCCAAACGGCGGGAGAGTGCGGATGACTCTGCAGCACACCGAATGAGAGAACTCCAGGTCCTCCTCAGCCAGGGTATCAAATTCATATAATTTTGCAAACGTGTTTGCCCCTGACCAAGTAGCTGCTCGGCAAAGTTGTAAAGCCGAGACCCCTCGGGCAGCCGCCCAAGATGAGCCCACCGTCCTTGTGGAATGGGCTTTTATTGATTTAGGCTGCGGTAATCCTACCGCAGAATGCGCCAGCTGAATAGTGCTACAAATCCAGCGCGCAATAGACTGCTTAGAAGCAGGAGCACCCAGCTTGTTGGGTGCCATCAGGATAAACAGCGAGTCAGTTTTCCTGACTCCAGCCGTCCTGGAAAAATAAAATTTTCAGGGCCCTGACTACGTCCAGCAACTTGGAATCCTCCAAGTCCCTAGTAGCCGCAGGCACCACAATAGGTTGGTTCAAGTGAAAACCTGAGACCACCTTCGGGAGAAACTGAGGACGAGTCCTCAACTCTGCCCTATCCATATAGAAAATCAGATAAGGGCTTTTACATGACAAAGCCGCCAATTCTGACACACGCCTGGCCAAGGCCAACAGCATGACCACTTTCCACGCGAGATACTTTAGCTCCATGGTTTTAAGTGGCTCAACCAATGCGACTTTAGGAAATCCAACACCACGTTGAGATCCAAAAAGTGCCACAGGAGGCACAAAAGGATGCTGAATATGTAGTACTCCTTTAACCAAAGTCTGAACTTCAGGCAGTGAAGCCAGTTCTTTCTGGAAGAAAATCGACAGAGCCGAAATCTGGACCTTGATGGACCCCAATTTTAGGCCCAAACGTCACCCCTGCTTGCAGGAATCGACATAGTTGAAATTCCTCCGTCGGGGCCTTCATGGCCTCCCATCAAGCAACAAATTTTCGCCAAACGCGGCGATAATGTCTTGCGGTGACATCCTTCCTGGCTATGATCAGGGTAGGGATGACTTCCTCCGGAATACCCTTTTCCTTTAGGATCCGGTGTTCTACCGCCATGCCGTCAAACGCAGCCGCGGTAAGTCTTGGAACAGACAGGGTCCCTGCTGCCGCAGGTCTTGTCAGAGCGGCAGAGGCCAAGGGTCCTCTGCCAGCATCTCTTGAAGTTCCGGGTACCAAGCTCTTCATGGCCAATCCGGAACCCCGAGTATGGTTTTCACTTCTCGCCTTCTTATTATTCTCAGTACCTTGGGTATGAGAGGTAGAGGAGGAGACACATAAACCGACTGGTACACCCACGGTGTCACTAGAGCGTCCCCAGCGATCGCCTGAGGGTCCCTTGACCTGGCGCAATATCTTTTCAACTTCTTGTTGAGGCGGGACGCCATCATGTCCACCCGTGGTCATTCCCAACGGTTTACCCGCATTTGGAAAACTTCTGGATGAAGTCCCCATTCTCCTGGGTGTAGGTCGCCCATCGGAGAATCCTTGTGGCTTCTGCCATCGCCATCCTGCTTCTTGTGCCGCCCTGTCTGTGTACATGGGCGACCGCCGTGATGTCGTCTGATTGGATCAGTACCGGCTGGTTCTGAAGCAGGGGCCTTGCTTGGCTTAGGGCATTGTAAATGGCCCTTAGCTGCAGAATATTTATGTGAAGCGAAATCTCCTTGGAAATTTCTTCCCTGTGTGACTGCACCCCAGCCCCGAAGGCTGGCCTCCGTGGTCACCAGGACCCAGTCCTGTATTCCGAATCTGCGGCCCTCTAGTAGATGAGCCCTCTGCAGCCACCACAGCAGCGACACCCTGTTTCTTGCTGACAGGGTTATCCGCTGTTGTATCTGTAGATGGGACCCGGACCATTAGTCCCACAGGTCCCACTGGAACGTCCTTGCGTGGAGGCAGGGTCCTCAGTGATATGTAATACGTCTTATCGCCACAATCATGTACTGAATACTCTTAGCCAGTTTTGGATGTAATCTGGCATCACTATAGTCGACACTGGAATCAGAGTCCGTGTCGGTATCTGTATCTACTATTTGGGCAAATGTACGTTTCTGTGACCCCGAAGGGTCTGGGCCTGTGACAAAGCATCTTCCATGGATTTCCTCCATGTTTAGTTCTTAAACTCAGATTTATTAAATCTCTTAGTCAATTTTGTCACGTTTGCGTTTAAAACACTCAGCATATTCACCCAATCATCCGTCGGCAGTGCCGGCACGGTCACTCTCACAGCACTATCTGTCCCCACTCCAGCCTCCTCCTGGGAAGAGCAATCAGCCTCAGACATGTCGACACACACGTACCGACACAGACAACCACACTGGGGCTCTAGGAGACAGACCCACAATAAAGCCTGCAAGAGGGACACAGAGAGAGTTCTGCCAGCTCACACCCAGCGCCTATCCCGGTACTGAGGCCAGTGAAGTGACTGCCCAGACCTGCTAGCGCTTTTATATATAAATATATGATTAATCAGCACCAATTATTTGTGCCGCCCCCCCCCCCCCCCCCCCATTTTTACACCCTGTTACTTGTATAGCAGTGCGGAGGTCAGGGTCAGCGTCTCTGCAGCTTTCTGAGGAGAGAAAATGGCGCTGGTTAGAGCTGTGCGGCTAAGCACCGCCCCCTTCATGGCGCGCTTCAGACCCGCTCAAAATCTTCTTTATACTGGCGGTGGTCCCTTACCTAGTGCCCGGAGCACTGTTTTGACATATGCCAGTCTGATCTGAGGTTTCATGCTGCCCAGGGCGCCCCTCCTGCGCCCTGCACCCTGCCGTGCTGCTGTGATATGTGTGGGAGCATGGCGCGCAGCGCAGCCGCTGCGCGGTACCTTATCTGCCGTCACTGAAGTCTTCTGATCTTCTCATATTCACCCGGCTTCTATCTTCCGGCTTTGTGAGGGGGGGTGACGGCGCGGCTCCGGGAACAAGCAGCTAGGCACACCAAGTGATCGAACCCTCTGGAGCTAATGGTGTCCAGTAGCCGAGAAGCAGAGCCTTTGAACTCAGAGAGTAGGTCTGACATCTCTCCCCTAAGTCCCACGATGCAGGGAGCCTGTAGCCAGCAGTGCTCCCTGAAAATAAAAAACCTAACAAAGTATTTTACAGAGAAACTCAGGAGAGCTCCTCAGTGTGCATCCAGTCTCACTGGGCACAGAATCTAACTGGAGTCTGGAGGAGGGGCATAGAGGGAGGAGCCAGGTCACACCCATTCAAAGTCTTATAGTGTGCCCATGTCTCCTGCGGATCCAGTCTATACCCCATGGTTCTTGAAGCATCCCCAACATCCTCTAGGACGTATGAGAAAATAAGAATTTACTTACCGATAATTCTATTTCTCGTAGTCCGTAGTGGATGCTGGGAACTCCGTAAGGACCATGGGGAATAGCGGCTCCGCAGGAGACTGGGCACAAAAAGAAAGCTTTAGGACTACCTGGTGTGCACTGGCTCCTCCCCCTATGACCCTCCTCCAAGCCTCAGTTAGGATACTGTGCCCGGGCGAGCGTACACAATAAGGAAGGATTTTGAATCCCGGGTAAGACTCATACCAGCCACACCAATCACACCGTACAACTCGTGATATGAAACCCAGTTAACAGCATGATAACAGAGGAGCCTCTGAATAGATGGCTCACAACAAGAACCCGATTAGTTAACAATAACTATGTACAAGTATTGCAGACAATCCGCACTTGGGATGGGCGCCCAGCATCCACTACGGACTACGAGAAATAGAATTATCGGTCTTCCCAAACATAGGCTCTCACCACTACAATCCATTCTGACTGCAGCTGCGAGAGCCAGGGACAGTCCTGTACCACATATCTGAGGTACTCCTGGTGAGATCCTGAAGGAAAAAGGCATTCCAGATGAAGTCATCCCTACCCTGGTCAAGGCCAGAAAGGATGTAACCGCAAAACATTATCACCGCATTTGGCGAAAATATGTTGCGTGGTGTGAGGCCAAGAAGGCCCCTACAGAGGAATTTCAACTGGGTCGTTTCCTGCATTTCCTGCAAACAGGACTATCTATGGGCCTAAAATTAGGGTCCATTAAGGTTCAAATTTCGGCCCTGTCAATCTTCTTCCAAAAAGAACTGGCTTCAGTGCCTGAAGTTCAGACGTTTGTCAAGGGGGGTACTGCATATACAGCCTCCTTTTGTGCCTCCAGTGGCACCTTGGGATCTCAATGTAGTGTTGAGTCTCCTAAAATCACATTGGTTTGAACCACTCACCACTGTGGAATTGAAATATCTCACTTGGAAAGTGGTCATGCTGTTAGCCCTGGCATCAGCCAGGCGTGTCTCTGAATTGGCGGCTTTATCATATAAAAGCCCTTACCTAATTTTTCATTCAGACAGGGCAGAACTGAGGACTCGCCCTCAATTTCTCCCTAAGGTGGTTTTAGCGTTTCACCTGAACCAACCTATTTGTGGTGCCTGCGGCTACTAGGGACTTGGAGGACTCCAAGTTGCTGGACGTAGTCAGGGCCCTGAAAATATATGTTTCCAGGACGGCTGGAGTCAGGAAAACTGACTCGCTGTTTATCCTGTATGCACCCAACAAGCTGGGTGCTCCTGCTTCTAAGCAGACGATTGCGCGTTGGATCTGTAGCACTATTCAGCTTGCACATTCTGTGGCAGGCCTGCCACAGCCAAAATCTGTAAAAGCCCATTCCACAAGGAAAGTGGGCTCATCTTGGGCGGCTGCCCGAGGGGTCTCGGCTTTACAACTTTGCCGAGCAGCTACTTGGTCAGGGGCAAACACGTTTGCTAAATTCTACAAATTTGATACCCTGGCTGAGGAGGACCTGGAGTTCTCTCATTCGGTGCTGCAGAGTCATCCGCACTCTCCCGCCCGTTTGGGAGCTTTGGTATAATCCCCATGGTCCTTACGGAAGTCCCAGCATCCACTAGGACGTCAGAGAAAATAAGAATTTACTTACCGATAATTCTATTTCTCATAGTCCGTAGTGGATGCTGGGCGCCCATCCCAAGTGCGGATTGTCTGCAATACTTGTATATAGTTATTGTTACAAAAAAATCGGGTTGTTTATTGTTGTGAGCCGTCTGTTCAGAGGCTCCTACGTTTGTCATACTGTTAACTGGGTTCAGATCACAGGTTGTACAGTGTGATTGGTGTGGCTGGTATGAGTCTTACCCGGGATTCAAAATCCTTCCTTATTATGTACGCTCGTCCGGGCACAGTGTCCTAACTGAGGCTTGGAGAAGGGTCATAGGGGGAGGAGCCAGTGCACACCAGCTAGTCTAAAGCTTTTACTTTTGTGCCCAGTCTCCTGCGGAGCCGCTATTCCCCATGGTCCTTACGGAAGTCCCAGCATCCACTAGGACGTCAGAGAAAAGAAGCTGTAAGGGATATTGGCCTTTTGGGTTCAAGGGCCAATGCCATGGCGGTCTCAGCAAGGAGAGCGTTGTGGTTACATCAATGGAATGCTGATGCTGACTCTAAGAAGGCGATGGAGTCGTTACTGTTTAACGGTAAGGTTTTGTTCGGCGACGGCCTCACTGACCTAATGTCTACGGCTACCGCGGGTAAGTCTTCATTTTTACCTTATGTCCCTGCACAGCAGAAGAAATCGCCTCACTATCAGATGCAGTCTTTTCGGCCCAATAGATTCAAAAATGACGTGGGTCCTCCTTCCTTGCTACAAGGGGGAGAGGTCGGGGAAAAAGGTCACAGGCTGTGCCAAGTTCCCAGGAGCAGAAGTCCTTTCCGGCTTCTACCAAATCCACCGCATGACGCCGGGGCTCCTCTGCGGGAGTCCGCACCAGTGGGGGCACGTCTCAAGCTCTTCAGCCAGGTCTGGGTACACTCGGACCTGGATCCCTGGATAGTAGACATAGTAACCCAGGGGTACAAGTTAGAGTTTCAAGACGTGCCCCCTCACCGATTTTTCAAATCGGCCTTGCCAGCTTCTCTTCCAGAAAGGGAGATAGTAAGAGCTGCGATACAAAAGTTGTGTCAAAATCAAGTGATTGTCACGGTACCCCCGTCTCAACAGGGGGAAGGGTTTTATTCGAGCCTGTTCGTGGTCCCGAAGCCGGATTGCTCAGTCAGACCGATTCTAAACCTAAAATCCCTCAATTTCTTTCTGAAAAGATTCAAGTTCAAGATGGAGTCTCTACGAGCGGTGATCTCCAGTCTGGAGGAGGGGGATTTTATGGTGTCGGTCGATATAAAAGATACATACTTACATGTCCCCATATATCCTCCACATCAGGCTTACCTGAGATTTGCGGTGCAGGATTGTCATTATCAATTTCAGACGTTGCCGTTTGGTCTATCCACGGCTCCGAGGATTTTCACCAAAGTAATGGCGGAAATGATGGTTCTCCTGCGCAAGCAGGGAATCACAATTATCCCGTACTTGGACGATCTCCTCATAAAGACGAGGTCCAAGGAGCAATTGTTGAAGAATGTTGCCCTTTCACTGACGATTCTGCAACAACATGGTTGGCTCCTAAATTTGCCAAAATCACAGTTGGATCCAACAACACGGCTGTCGTTCCTGGGTATGATTCTGGATACAGAATTGCAGAGAGTTTTTGTTCCAGTGGAAAAAGCTCTGGAAATACAGAATATGGTAAAACAGATTCTGAAAACGGCAAAGGTGTCAGTTCTTCGCTGCACTCGGTTGCTGGGGAAGATGGTGTCAGCCTACGAGGCCATTCCGTATGGCAGGTTCCATGCCAGGGTGTTTCAGTGGAACCTGCTGGACCAGTGGTCCGGGTCTCACCTGGACATGCACCGGAAAATAATTCTATCTCACAGGACCAGAATTTCACTTCTGTGGTGGCTGCACAGTTCTCACCTTCTGGAGGGACGCAGGTTCGGGATTCGGGATTGGATCCTGGTGACCACGGATGCAAGCCTCCGAGGATGGGGAGCCGTCACACAGGGAAGAAACTTTCAGGGAAAGTGGTCAAGCCTGGAAGCTTGTCTACACATAAACATTCTGGAATTAAGAGCCATCTACAACGGCATACTGCAAGCAGAACATCTTCTTCGGGGTCTGCCGGTTTTGATTCAGTCAGACAACGTGACAGCAGTGGCGTACATAAACCGCCAAGGCGGAACAAAGAGCAGAGCGGCAGTGGCCGAGGCCGCGAAAATTCTTCGCTGAGCGGAAAAGCATACCAGCGCTCTGTCAGCAGTCTTCATTCCAGGAGTGGACAACTGGGAAGCAGACTTCCTCAGCAGACACGATCTCCATCCAGGAGAGTGGGGTCTTCATCAAGAGGTCTTTGCAGAAGTGACAAGTCGTTGGGGAATTCCTCAAGTGGACATGATGGCGTCCCGCCTCAACAAGAGACTTCAGAGATATTGTTCCAGGTCAAGGGACCCTCAAGCGATAGCGGTGGACGCCCTAGTGACACCGTGGGTGTTTCAGTCGGTCTATGTGTTCCCTCCACTTCCACTCATTCCAAATGTTCCGGATTGGCCAAGAAGGGCCTGGTATCCAGATCTTCAGGAGTTGCTCATGGAAGATCCCTGGCCACTTCCTCTTCGGGAGGACCTGTTACGACAGGGGCCGTGCGTGTTTCAGGACTTACAGTGGCTGCGTTTGACGGCATGGAGGTTGAACGCCAAATCCTAGCTCGAAAGGGTATTCCCAGGGAAGTCATTCCTACACTTCTTCAGGCTAGAAAAGAAGTAACGGCAAAGCATTACCACCGTATTTGGAGAAAATATGTGTCTTGGTGTGAATCCAAGAAGGCTCCTACGGAAGAATTTCACCTGGGGCGTTTGCTCCATTTCCTACAAGCAGGTGTGGATGCGGGCCTAAAGTTAGGCTCTATTAAAGTTCAGATTTCGGCCTTGTCGATCTTTTTTCAAAAGGAATCGGCCTCTCTTCCAGAAGTTGAGATCTTCGTTAAAGGCGTGCTGCACATCCAACCTCCCTTTGTGCCCCCAGTGGCACCATGGGACCTTAATGTGGTGTTGCAATTCTTGCAATCACATTGGTTTGAACCTTTGCGCAAGGTTGAGTTAAAATTCCTTACTTGGAAAGTGGTCATGTGGTTGGCCTTGGCGTCTGCTAGGCGAGTGTCTGAGTTGGCGGCTTTGTCTCACAAGAGCCCCTATTTGATTTTCCATGCTGATAGAGCGGAGTTGAGAACTCGTCAGTAATTTCTGCCAAAAGTGGTTTCATCATTTCATGTTAACCAGCCTATTGTGGTGCCAGTGGCTACTGACACCCTGGCGGAGTCAAAGTCTCTCGATGTGGTCAGAGCTTTGAAGATCTATGTCGCCAGAACGGCGCAGATTAGGAAAACAGAGGCTCTGTTTGTCCTGTGGGCTCCCAACAAGATTGGGGCTCCTGCTTCTAAGCAGACTATTGCACGCTGGATTTGTAATACGATTCAGCAGGCTCATTCTACGGCAGGATTGCCATTACCGAAATCGGTGAAGGCCCATTCTACCAGAAAGGTGGGCTCATCCTGGGTGGCTGCCCGAGGGGTCTCGGCATTACAGCTTTGCCGAGCTGCTACTTGGTCGGGATCAAACACCTTTGCAAAGTTTTACAAGTTTGATACCCTGGCTGAGGAGGACATCTTGTTTGGTCAATCGGTGCTGCAGAGTCATCCGCACTCTCCCACCCGTTCTAGAGCTTTGGTATAAACCCCATGGTTCTTGAAGCATCCCCAGCATCCTCTAGGACGTATGAGAAAATAGGATTTTAATACCTACCGGTAAATCCTTTTCTCTTAGTCCGTAGAGGATTCTGGGCGCCCGCCCAGTGCGGGCTGTGTCTGCAGTTTGGTTATAGTTACGCTCATGTTGCGTTGAGTTCAGTCAGTCTGTGACTGATGTTGGTCATGCCGTTGCATGCGTTGTTGTTGAATGCCATGTTGTACGGCGTGTTAGTGGTGTGAGCTGGTATGTATCTCACCTTAGTTTAAAATAATTAAATAAATCCTTTTCCTCAAAATGTCCGCCTCCCTGGGCACAGTTCCTATAACTGAAATCTGGAGGAGGGGCATAGAGGGAGGATCCAGTTCACACCCATTCAAAGTCTTATAGTGTGCCCATGTCTCCTGCGGATCCCGTCTATACCCCATGGTTCTTGAAGCATACCCAGCATCCTCTACGGACTAAGAGAAAAGGATTTACCGGTAGGTATTAAAATCCTATTTTCCCTATAGAGTGTAAGCTTGCGAGTAGGGCCCTCCTACCTCCAGGGCCGGACATGTCATCTGGCACTTCTGGCACATGCCAGATGGGCTGGTGGGCCGATCCGGTCCACAGAGAGCCAGGAAGGCTTAGCGCAGCTCCCGGCTCTCTGGTTTGTTGCTGCCGCCGCTGAAAGACATGCCCCGTTGCTAAGCAATATGGCGCGTGCCGCGAGAACACGCCCCCTGACTCACGACACCCCCCCATTTGCAGTGTCCGCGCGCCCTTTAGCGCACGTATGCCAGGGCCGGATGGAGTCCCCAGTCCATCCCTGCCTACATCTATGACGGTTTGTTATTACTCTGCTCTGTGTTATCACTGTTTCCAATTGTAAAGCGCAACGGAATTTGCTGCACTATATAAGAAACAGTTAATAAGTAAATATAAGCGGGTGATGATTTCTGGATCATTCCATCTGTTTCCGGTCTGTAACATCTGTCAGGGCCGAAATGGAGTCTGACCGGGATAAAAGCGGGTGATTATTTCCAGATAATGCATTTGGGTCACCAGGGAGAGTCTCACAAAACAAATGATTTGCTTAAACTTATCCTCGGGAGACTAGCGCCAGGCTGGTCTGTGGATGTTGTAGGTATAAGTATACTCAGCAGTATTATTTACTTATATCCCTCCTCTGGAGACTAGCGCCAGGCTTGTTTGCAGACATTGTAGGTATAAGTATACTGAGCAGTATTATTTCCTTATATCCCTCCTCTGGAGACTAGCGCCAGGCTTGTTTGCAGACATTGTAGGTATAAGTATACTGAGCAGTATTATTTACTTATATCCCTCCTCTGGAGACTAGCGCCAGGCTTGTTTGCAGACATTGTAGGTATAAGTATACTGAGCAGTATTATTTCCTTATATCCCTCCTCTGGAGACTAGCGCCAGACTTGTTTGAAGATGTTGTAGGTATAAGTATACTCAGCAGTATTATTTCCTTTTTTCTCATACATCCTAGAGGATGCTGGGGTATAGACTGGATCCGCAGGAGACATGGGCACTTTAAGACTTTGAAAGGGTTTGAACTGGCTCCTCCCTCTATGCCCCTCCTCCAGACTCCTGTTTTAGACTTGTGCCCAGGCAGACTGGATGCACTCTGAGGAGCTCTACTGAGTTTCTCTGAAAAAGACTTATGTTAGGTTTTTTATTTTCAGGGAGAACTGCTGGCAACAGTCTCCCTGCTTCGTGGTACTAAGGGGAGAGAAGTATGACCTACTTCCAGTGAGTTCAAAGGCTCTGCTTCTGCTGACAGGACACCATTAGCTCCTGAGGGTTTGAACGCTAGGTACGCCTAGATGCTCGCTCCCAGAGCCGGCCGTCACCCCCCTTACAGAGCCAGAAGTCAGAAGACAGGCGAGTAGAAGAAGATCAAGAAGAAAAAAAGCGGGACTGAAGCGCGCCATTAAGGGGGCGGAGCTTCGTCCTCACAGCTCAGCGCCATTTTCCTCTACACAGGCTGCAGAGACGCTGGTCCTTCCTCACACTTCTGAATAAGTATCGGGGTGCAAAACGGAGGGGGGGCACAGAAATATTGGTGCAGTATATATTTAATATAAAGCGCTGCAGGTCTGGGGCATTCTTTAGTGTTTCAGAACCGGTGATTAGGCGCTGGGTTGTGAGCTGGCAAATCCCCTCTGTGTCTCTCTGACAGACTTTACTGTGGGTCTGTCCCCTATATGCCTGGTGTGTCTGTGGGTGTTTGGTGCACGAGTGTTGACATGTCTGAGGCTGAAGGCTCTTCCCAGGAGGAGGCTGTATTGGGGACGCAGACGGCTGCGGGGGTGACCCTGTCGGCACCGCCGACACCTGACTGGGTAAATGTGTTGAACGCCTTGAATGCTAATGTGGCTCTTATTAGTAAGAGGTTAAATAAGTCTGAGTCGCAGACCCATGCATGGAAGAAATCTGTGGAAGATATGTTATTCCAAATTCAGGTTCCCTCAGGGTCACAAAAACGTAAGTTGACCCAATTGGCAGACACTGACACCGACACGGACACTGAGTCCAGTGTCGACTATAGTGATTCCAGGTTAGACCCAAAATTGGCAAAAAGCATTCAGTACATGATTGTGGCGATTAAAGATGTATTACATATCACTGAGGACCCAGCTGTCCCTGATAAAAGGGTCTGTATGTATAAAGAAAGGAAACCTGAGATAACGTTTCCTCCCTCTCATGAACTGAACACGCTATTTGAAAAAGTTTGGGAAGGTCCTGACAGAAAGTTTCAGATTCCCAAAAGAATTATTGCGGCTTATCCGTTTCCCTTAACGGATAGGGAAAAGTGGGAGTCACCCCCCACTGTGGACAAGGCCTTTGTCTCGTTTGTATAAAAAGGTGGCTCTCCCGTCACCGGACACGGCGGCCCTTAAGGATTCTGCGGATCGTAAACAAACTACGTTGAAGTCCATTTATGTGACCATGGGTACACTACTCCGACCTGTCATTGCGTCTACGTGGGTAAGTAGTGCAATCGAAAAGTGGGCAGATAACTTGTCATCTGATATAGATACCCTAGATAGGGATAGCGTCCTCTTAACGCTGGGTTATATCAAGGACGCTGCAGCATACCTTAAGGAAGCTGCGAGAGATATTGGTCTTTTGGGATCAAAGGCCAATGCCATGGCAGTCTCAGCTAGGTGTGCGTTGTGGATTCACCAATGGAATGCTGATGCTGACTCCAAGAAAAGTATGGAATCTCTACCATATAAAGGTAAGGCCTTATTTGGAGACGGCCTTGATGATTTGGTATCTATGGCTACCGCGGGTAAGTCGTCCTTTTTACCTTATGTTCCTCCACAACAAAAGAAAATGCACCATTATCAGATGCAGTCCTTTCGGCCCAATAAATTCAGAAAGGGCTGGGGTTCTTCCTTCCTTGCTACTAGAGGAAGGGGAAGAGGTAAACGATCTCCAGCCTAGTCAGGCTCCCAGGAGCAGAAGTCCTCCCAGGCTTCTGCCAATTCCACCGCATGACGTTGGGGCTCCTATGCGGGAGTCCGCACCGGTGGGGGCCCGTCTCACACTCTTCAGTCAGTTTTGGGTTCGTTCGAACCTAGACCGTTGGATTTTAGAAATAGTATCCCAAGGGTACAAGCTGGAGTTTCAAGACGTCCCCCCTCGTCGTTTTTTCAAATCTGCTTTACCAGCTTTTCTTCCGGACAGGGAGGTAGTTTGCGACGCAATACAAAAATTGTGTCAAAATCAAGTTATCGTCAAGGTTCCCCAGTCACAACAGGGGGAAGGTTTTTATTCGAGCCTGTTTGTGGTCCCGAAGCCGGACGGCTCGGTCAGACCAATCCTAAATCTGAAATCCCTTAATTTCTACCTAAAGAGATTCAAATTCAAGATGGAGTCTCTCCGAGCAGTGATCTCCAGTCTGGAGGGAGGGGATTTTATGATGTCTGTGGACATAAAAGATGCCTACTTACATGTTCCCATTTATCCTCCGCATCAGGCTTACCTGAGATTTGCAATTCAGGATTGTCATTACCAATTTCAAACGTTGCCGTTTGATCTATCCACGGCTCCGAGGATTTTCACCAAAGTGATGGCGGAGATGATGGTTCTCCTTCGCAAGCAAGGAGTCACAATTATCCCATACTTGGACGATCTCCTGAGGCGAGATCCAGGGACCAGTTGGTCCGAAACGTTGCACTCTCCATGACAGTTCTTCAACAACATGGATGGCTCCTAAACTTGCCAAAATCACAGTTGATTCCGACGACGCAGTTGTCGTTTTTGGGAATGATATTGGACACAGAACTACAGAGAGTCTTTCTTCCTGTGGAAAAGGCTCTGGAACTTCAGAGGCTGGTCAAACAAATTCTGAAACCAGCAGGAGTGTCAATCCATCAATGCATTCGGTTGCTGGGGAAGATGGTTGCGGCCTACGAGGCCATTCAGTTTGGCAGGTTCCATGCCAGAGTGTTCCAGTGGGACCTGTTGGACAAGTGGTCCGGGTCCCATCTACACATGCACCAGAGGATAATCCTGTCTTCCAAGACCAGGGTATCACTTTTGTGGTGGCTGCACAGCTCTCACCTCCTAGAGGGGCGCAGGTTTGGGATACAGGACTGGATCCTAGTGACCACGGATGCAAGCCTCCGAGGCTGGGGGGCAGTCACAATGGGAGCAAACTTCCCAGGAAGATGGTCAAGTCAGGAAACTTGTCTCCACATAAATGTTCTGGAGCTAAGGGCCATTTACAACGGCCTCCTACAAGCGGAACATCTTCTTCGAGATCTGCCTGTACTGATCCAGTCGGACAATGTAACAGCGGTAGCGTACATAAACCGTCAGGGCGGAACGAAAAGCAGAGCGGCGATGACAAAAGCCACAAGGATTTTCCGCTGGGCGGAAAAGTATACAAGCACTCTGTCAGCAGTCTTCATTCCAGGAGTGGACAACTGGGAAGCAGACTTCCTCAGCAGACACGATCTCCATCCAGGAGAGTGGGGCCTCCACCAAGAAGTCTTCGCAGAGGTGACATGTCGTTGGGGAACTCCTCATGTAGACATGATGACTTCTCGTCTCAACAAGAAGCTTCAGAGATATTGTTCCAGGTCAAGGGACCCTCAAGCTATTGCAGTGGATGCTCTGGTGACACCGTGGGTGTTTCAGTCGGTGTATGTACTGATAATGTCGATATTATCTTAAACCATAAAGCTATACCTCTAGATAATAAGAATTTACTCACCGGTAATTCTATTTCTCGTAGTCCGTAGTGGATGCTGGGAACTCCGTAAGGACCATGGGGAATAGACGGCTCCGCAGGAGACTGGGCACATCTAAAGAAAGAATTAGGACTATCTGGTGTGCACTGGCTCCTCCCCCTATGACCCTCCTCCAAGCCTCAGTTAGGACACTGTGCCCGGAAGAGCTGACACAATAAGGAAGGATTTTGAATCCCGGGTAAGACTCATACCAGCCACACCAATCACACCGTATAACTCGTGGTAGGAACCCCGGTTAACAGTATGATAACAAAAGGAGCCTCTGAACAGATGGCTCGCAATAATAACCCGATTTGTGTAACAATAACTATTTACAAGTATTGCAGACAATCCGCACTTGGGATGGGCGCCCAGCATCCACTACGGACTACGAGAAATAGAATTACCGGTGAGTAAATTCTTATTTTCTCTGACGTCCTAGTGGATGCTGGGAACTCCGTAAGGACCATGGGGATTATACCAAAGCTCCCAAACGGGCGGGAGAGTGCGGACGACTGAGAGAACTCCAGGCCCTCCTCAGCCAGGGTATCAAATTTGTAGAATTTTGCAAACGTGTTTGCCCCTGACCAAGTAGCAGCTCCGCAAAGTTGTAAAGCCGAGACCCCTCGGGCAGCCGCCCAAGATGAGCCCACCTTCCTTGTGGAATGGGCTTTTACAGATTTAGGCTGCGGTAGTCCTACCGCAGAATGCGCCAGCTGAATAGTGCTACAAATCCAGCACGCAATAGTCTGCTTAGAAGCAGGAGCACCCAGTTTGTTGGGTGCATACAGGATAAACAGCGAGTCAGTTTTCCTGACTCCAGCCGTCCTGGAAACATAAATTTTCAGGGCCCTGACTACGTCCAGTAACTTGGAATCCTCCAAGTTCCCAGTAGCCGCAGGCACCACAATAGGCTGGTTCAAGTGAAACGCTGATACCACCTTCGGGAGAAACTGAGGACGAGTCCTCAATTCTGCCCTATCCATATGGAAAATCAGATAAGGGCTTTTATAGGACAAAGTCGCCAATTCTGACACACGCCTGGCCGAAGCCAGGGCCAACAGCATGACCACTTTCCACGTGAGATATTTCAAATCCACAGTCTTAAGTGGTTCAAACCAATGTGATTTCAGGAACTCCAAAACCACATTGAGATCCCAAGGTGCCACTGGGGGCACAAAAGGAGGCTGAATATGCAGAACTCCCTTGACAAAAGTCTGAACTTCAGGCAGGGAAGCCAGTTCTTTCTGGAAGAAAATCGACAGGGCCGAAATCTGGACCTTAATGGACCCCAATTTGAGGCCCAACGTCACCCCTGTTTGCAGGAAATGCAGGAATCGACCCAGTTGAAATTCCTCTGTTGGGGCCTTCCTTGGCCTCACACCAAGCAACATATTTTCGCCAAATGCGGTGATAATGTTTTGCGGAGACATCCTTCCTGGCTTTGATCAGGGTAGGAATGACTTCCTCCGGAATACCCTTTTCCTTCAGGATCCGGTGTTCAACCGCACTGCCGTCAAACGCAGCCGCGGTAAGTCTTGGAACAGACAGGGCCCCTGCTGCAGCAGGTCCTGTCTGAGCGGCAGAGGCCAAGGGTCCTCTGAAAGCATCTCTTGAAGTTCCGGGTACCAAGCTCTTCTTGGCCAATCCGGAACCACGAGTATAGTTTTCACTCCTCGCCTTCGTATTATTCTCAGTACCTTGGGAATGAGAGGCAGAGGAGGAAACACATAAACCGACTGGTACACCCACGGTGTTACTAGAGCGTCCACAGCGATCGCCTGAGGGTCCCTTGATCTGGCGCAACATCTTTTTAGCTTTTTGTTGAGGCGGGACGCCATCATGTCCACCTGTGGTCTTTCCCACCGGTTTACCAGCATTTGGAAGACTTCTGGATGAAGTCCCCATTCTCCCGGGTGGAGGTCGTGCCTGCTGAGGAAGTCTGCTTCCCAGTTGTCCACTCCCGGAATGAACACTGCTGTCAGTGCTAACACATGATTTTCCGCCCATCGGAGAATCCTTGTGGCTTCTGCCATTGCCCTCCTGCTTCTTGTGCCGCCTTGTCTGTTTACATGGGCGACCGCCGTGATGTTGTCTGATTGGATCAGTACTGACTGGTTCTGAAGCAGGGGCCTTGCTTGGCTTAGGGCATTGTAGATGGCCCTTAACTCCAGAATATTTATGTGAAGCGAAATCTCCTGATCTGACCACAGTCCTTGGAAATTTCTTCCCTGTGTGACTGCCCCCCAGCCCCGAAGGCTGGCATCCGTGGTCACCAGGACCCAGTCCTGTATTCCGAATCTGCGGCCCTCTAGTAGATGAGCCCTCTGCAGCCACCACAGCAGCGACACCCTGGTCCTTGCCGACAGGGTTATCCGCTGTTGCATCTGGAGATGGGACCCGGACCATTTGTCCAACAGGTCCCACTGGAAAGTCCTTGCGTGGAACCTTCCGAATGGAATTGCCTCGTACGAAGCTACCATCTTTCCCAGGACTCGTGTGCATTGATGTACCGACACCTGTCCCGGTTTTAGGATGTCTCTGACTAGAGATGACAACTCCTCGGCTTTTTCCACTGGAAGAAACACTTTTTTCTGGTCTGTGTCCAGAATCATTCCCAGGAACAGAAGACGTGTCGTCGGGACCAGCTGTGACTTTGGAATATTGAGAATCCAGCCGTGCTGTTGTAGCACTTCCCGAGAAAGTGCTACCCCCACTACCAACTGTTCTTTGGACCTCGCCTTTATCAGGAGATCGTCCAAGTACGGGATAATTAAAACTCCCTTCTTGCGAAGGAGTATCATCATTTCGGCCATTACCTTGGTAAAGACCCTCGGTGCCATGGATAACCCAAACGGCAGCGTCTGGAACTGATAGTGACAGTCCTGTACCACAAATCTGAGGTACTCCTGGTGAGGGGGGTAAATGGGGACATGTAGGTACGCATCCTTGATGTCCAGGGAGACCATGTAATCCCCCTCGTCCAGGCTCGCAATAACCGCCCTGAGCGATTCAATCTTGAACTTGAACCTTTTGATATAAGTGTTCAAGGCTTTTAAATTTAAGATGGGTCTCACCGAACCGTCCGGTTTCGGTACCACAAACGTGGAATAGTAACCCTTTCCTTGCTGAAGGAGGGGTACCTTGATAATCGCTTGCTGTGAATACAGTTTTTGGATAGCCACCAACACTGCCTCCCTGGCAGAGGGAGTTGCTGGTAAGGCAGATTTTAGAAAACGGCGGGGGGGGGGGACGTCTCGAATTCCAGCCTGTACCCCTGAGATACTACTTGAAGGGTCCAGGGATCCACCTGTGAGAGAGCCCACTGTGTGCTGAAATTTCTGAGACGGGCCCCCACCGTACCCGGGTCCGCCTGTGAAGCCCCAGCGTCATGCTGTGGACTTACCGGACGCGGGGGAGGACTTTTGCTCTTGGGAACTGGCTGTATGCTGCAGCTTTTTCCCTCTACCTTTGCCTCTCGGCAGAAAGGACGCGCCTCGAGCCCTCTTGTGTTTTTTGGGCCGAAAGGACTGTACTTGATAATACGGTGCTTTCTTTTGCTGTGGGGTAGCCTGTGGCAAAAATGTCGATTTCCCAGCCGTAGCTGTGGAAACGAGGTCTGAAAGACCATCCCCAAACAGTTCCACCCCCTTATAAGGCAAAACTTCCATGTGCCTTTTTGAATCGGCATCACCTGACCACTGCCGAGTCCATAACCCCCTTCTGGCGGCAATGGACATTGCACTTATTTTTGATGCCAGCCGGCAAATATCCCTCTGTGCATCACGCATGTATAAGACAGCGTCTTTTATATGCTCTACTGTCAGCAAAATATTGTCCCTATCCAGGGTATCAATATTATCCAACAGGGAATCTGACCACGCAGCAGCAGCACTGCACATCCATGCCGAAGCAATCGCTGGTCGCAATATAATGCCCGTGTGTGTATATATAGCTTTTAGGGTAGCTTCCTGCTTTCTATCGGCAGGATTCTTTAGGGCGGCCGTATCCGGAGACGATAGTGCCACCTGTTTTGATAAACGTGTAAGCACTTTATCTACCCTAGGGGATGTTTCCCAACGTGACCTATCCTCTGGCGGGAAAGGGTGCGCTGCCAATAACCGTTTAGAAATTATCAATTTCTTATCGGGGGAAGTCCACGCTTCCTCACACACCTCATTTAATTCCTCAGATGCAGGAAAAACTACTGGGAGTTTTTTCTCACCGAACATAATACCCTTTTTTGTGGTACCTGGGGTATCATCAGAAATGTGTAATACATTTTTCATTGCCTCAATCATGTAACGGGTGGACCTATTGGAGGGTACATTAGTCTCATCGTCGTCGACACTGGAGTCGGTATCCGTGTCGACATCTGTGTCTGCCATCTGAGGTAGCGGGCGTTTTAAAGCCCCTGATGACATTTGAGACGCTGGAACAGTCACAAGCTGAGTAGCCGGCTGTCCTATGTCGTCAAACCTTTTATGTAAGGAGCTGACACTGTCACGTAATTCCTTCCATAAGTCCATCCACACAGGTGTCGACCCTTCAGGGGGTGACAACACACTTACAGGCATTTGCTCTGCCTCCACATCATTTTCCTCATCATACATGTCGACACAGTGGTACCGACACACAGCACACACACAGGGAATGCTCTGACAGAGGACAGGACCCACAAAGCCCTTTGGGGAGACAGAGGGAGAGTATGCCAGCACACACCAGAGCGCTATATACCACAGGGATATCACCTATAAAGAGTGTTTTCCCTTATAGCTGCATATATATATTATACTGCGCCTAAATTTGTGCCCCCCCTCTCTTTTTTACCCTTCTGTAGTGCAGGACTGCAGGGGAGAGCCAGGGAGCGGAAAATGGCGCCAGTGTGCTGAGGGAGATGGCTCCGCCCCTTTTTCGGAGGGCTTTCTCCCGCAATTTTAAGATTTCTGGCAGGGGTTAATATACACCTATATAGCCTCTGGGGCTATATATGGTGTCAGTTTGCCAGCCAAGGTGTTATTTATTGCTGCTCAGGGCGCCCCCCCCCCAGCGCCCTGCACCCATCAGTGACCGCAGTGTGTGGTGTGCATGAGGAGCAATGGCGCACAGCTGCAGTGCTGTGCGCTACCTTGGAGAAGACAGAAGTCTTCAGCCGCCGATTTTCCGGACCTTCTTGCTTCTGGCTCTGTAAGGGGGACGGCGGCGCGGCTCCGGGAACAGACGACGAGGTCGGGTCCTGTGTGCGATCCCTCTGGAGCTAATGGTGTCCAGTAGCCTAAGAAGCCCAAGCTACCACCACTTAGGTAGGTTCGCTTCTTCTCCCCTTAGTCCCTCGGTGCAGTGAGCCTGTTGCCAGCAGGTCTCACTGTAAAATAAAAAACCTAAATTATACTTTCTTTCTAGGAGCTCAGGAGAGCCTCTAGTGTGCATCCAGCTCAGCCGGGCACAGAAATCTAACTGAGGCTTGGAGGAGGGTCATAGGGGGAGGAGCCAGTGCACACCAGACAGTCCTAATTCTTTCTTTAGATTTGCCCAGTCTCCTGCGGAGCCGTCTATTCCCCATGGTCCTTACGGAGTTCCCAGCATCCACTAGGACGTCAGAGAAACACTATTACCGTGGAGCCGCTATGGCCGCTAGACTGAATACACGTGCTACGCACTTTGTACGCTATTTGCGTACAGAGTCCCGCACGTGGTACGTACTTGGCGTACACACGCCGCGCTGAGTGTAAGGAGTACGCACAGCGCGCGCGCACACACAATTGATAACCTTTAAACCTTGTTAGTGATACAATGCAATGATATGATTACACTTTAAACCCTTAGCAGCAAAGTACTGCAACGATGTTATACCTTAAACCTTAAGTAGCGCTGACGGTATAAAGTACCCGCAGTGCGTACACCTTATCAATACTTATAAACCTTATACAGATAAATATGCTTTTAAACCTTTGCAGGAAAGTGAGGACACAACACTGATTTGTAGTTGAAACCACAGGGTTCTAAGGCCACCGTGGATTATATCAAAAGGTAAAACAGTACAAATCATACACTACAGGCTAACAAGATAAATCTAAAACAGAGTAATGGCTATAGAGAATGTACATACGTGAGAATGTTCGCAAGCGCAACCCGGCCGGTCCTCCGCTTGTCAGGTAGAAAGCGTTCAGAGTCTTCTGACCAGCCAGGCAACAATGGGCTTTTTATACACAACTTACATACACAATACAATGGTCACTGTAATCTCATTGTCCATTGGACACTGAGATGTGTCTTTTCATTACAGGAGAGGTCATAGGTTGATTTGAAAAGATGGGCGATGTCTTTCCCCAACTGCTCTGGTGGGTGGTATCCACTGGATTCCCGCCGCATACATAATATACAGTAAATACAGTTAATATCTATATTCTACTTCTGCACATAACTATACGCTGGAACATGCGATCTTTCTCTAACCAACACCGGAATGTTACCCTTAAAATACCCTACAGCTGGATACTAGACATCACCTTCCAACCTTCGTCTGTCCCCTCCTATCATGCAAAGGCGAATCCCTTAGTCCTGGAACTGTTTAAACTGTAGATACTCGCTGATGTGGTGTAGGGGAACTATGTGTACAAAATGCACTATTTGGGTTAAATATGTAATGTTCTAATAACCCTCTACGCGCTCACAAACTCCGCCGTAAATACCCATACCACGCGCATGATCGGAGGAGCGATCCTACGCAAATTGCGGATATGTGCACGCACGGCGGACTGAGTGCACGAGCAGCGGGCATGTGCATGGGGTTAGTACAGGGTATATGCATTACAATATTTTTCGACTTTAACAGTACCTCCACCCCTACTCACAATCTCGGCCACTCCCTCGACCTTGTCTTCACCCACCGATGCGATCTCTCTGATTTCTCCAACTCTTCCTTCCCTCTCTCTGACCACCATCTGCTTTCTTTCACCCTCTCATCCTCCTGCCTCCTCTCCACGCCCAGACCCACCACCACCAGACGCAATCTCGGGTCTCTCAACCCCACTTTCATGTCCTCCCTCGAGACTTTCCTCTCTCCTCTTTCCACTATGACTTGTCCCAACCAGGCAGCCTCCTTCTATAACTCTTCCCTAACCGCTGCTCTCGACTCTGTGGCCCCCCTCTCCTCTGTCCCCCTCTGCCGCTCCAAACCCCAACCCTGGCACACCACACTAACACGATTCTTACAAATATGCTCACGCTCCGCTGAACGCTCCTGGAGGAAATCTCACTCTCTGCCGAACTTCTTCCATTTCAAGTTTATTCTCTCCTCCTACAGCTCTGCTCTTTCCCTCGCCAAGCAATCCTTTTTCCAAGCACTCATCTCTTCTCAGTCCTCCTGTCCACGCCGTCTCTTTGAAACTTTCAACACTCTCCTTCGCCTCCTCCCCTCCCATCCTCCCTCACTGCCACTGACTTTGCCTCCTTCTTCATCTCCAAAATTGAGGACATCCAACACGACATCTCCCGCCGTCACCCCTCTGCTACCCCCCTGCCCCCTCTATCCATCCCCTCCATCTATCCCATCCTGTCCTCCTTCCGTCCCACTTCAGAAAAGGAAGTCCACTCCCTCATCTTATCCCCTCCCCCCCTCCACCTGCCCCCTGGACTCCCTTCCCTCCAGTCTTCTCCGCTCCCTCTCCCCCACTGCATGCTCCCACCTTGCTCACCTCTTTAACCTGTCCCTCTCTACCGGCATCTTCCCCTCGCCATTCAAACATGCTCTGGTCTCACCTATTCTCAAAAAACCCAACCTTGACCCCTCATCACCCACTAACTACCGCCCCATCTCTCTTCTCCCTTTCACCTCCAAATTACTTGAACGACTGGTCTACAGCCGTCTCGCAAGCCACCTCTCTGACAACTCCATCCTCGATCCACTACAATCTGGCTTTCGCCCACTCCACTCAACTGAGACTGCCCTGGTGAAAGTCACCAATGACCTGCTTTCGGCCAAATCCAAGGACCACTTCTCTCTGCTCATCCTTCTGGACCTCTCTGCTGCCTTTGACACCGTAGATCATCCTCTCCTCCTCCACACACTCCAAAACGCTGGCCTCTCTAGCACTGTCCTTGACTGGTTTTCTTCTTACCTCACTAACCGCTCCTTCTCTGTGTCTGCCTCCAGCACCACCTCACCCCCTTCCATCCTTCCTGTTGGTGTCCCTCAGGGTACTGTCCTTGGACCCCTTCTGTTCTCCCTGTACAGCTCTTCCCTGGGTGCGCTCATTAACTCCTTTGGCCTTCAATACCACCTCTATGCTGATGACACACAACTCTACCTCTCCTCTCCTGATCTGTCCCCCTCTGTCCTCTCTCAGGTTTCCAGCTGCCTCTCCGCAATCTCCTCCTGGATGTCTGAGCGCTCTCTGAAGCTCAACATGGACAAAACTGAACTCATCATCTTCCCCCCATCCAGAGCAACACCCCCAACCAATATCTCTATCATTGTTGACAACACCACCATCTCCCCCGTTCCCCAACTCCGCTGCTTGGGTGTCACTCTTGACTCCTCCCTCTCCTTTGCACCCCACATCCAAGCTCCGGCACAATCCTGTCGTTTCCAGCTACGCAACATTGCTCGTATCAGGCCATATCTCTCCCAGAGTGCAACTAAACTCATCATCCACTCACTGGTCATCTCACGACTTGACTACTGCAATGTTCTCCTCACTGGCCTCGCTTGCTCCCATCTTGGTCCCCTCCAATCTGTCCTAAACTCTGCAGCTAGGCTTATCTTCCTCTCCCACCGCATCTGCCACTCCCCTTCGCCAAAATCTACACTGGCTCCTATTCCCCTACAGAATCCTCTTCAAACTCCTCACCCTCACATACAAGGCCATCTCTAATTCCACTGCTCCCTACATCTCCAACCTCCTCTCCCTTCATACTCCCTCCCGTCCCCTACGGTCGACCAATGACCGTCGTCTCTCCACCGCCCTGGTCACTGCTTCCCATGCTCATGTTCAAGACTATGCCCGTGCTGCACCCCTTCAGTGGAACGCACTCCCCCGCTCCATTAGACTCTCCCCGACCTTGCAAAGCTTCAAACGGGCACTAAAACCCCACCTATTTATCAAAGCGTACCCCTCCAATGCATAACCTAGTCCTGAAGCTGTGCCTCCACCCCCTGCCTCATGCCGGGAACATCTCAGCTTTGCTAGCATACTGCCATCAGGCTAACTCCCGCTTGCCTGCACCTCTTGTCATCTGTCTGTCGCCCCTCCCCACTTGATTTTCATTTCTTCAAAGCAGGGCCCTCTTTCCTCTAGTTATCTAAGCCCTCGTCTCGACACATTTCACTCGCAGCTTTCCCCTACTCAAAGACCATCTTTACCCTGCTAGTAAAGGCTCATCTCCATCTATGGCCACCAGCCTCTAGTAGTATGATGATCACTCCTTCAATACTTACATCTTAGCTGTATTATGTATGAGTATTGTGGTGCTCTATGTTACCTGTACTCTATTTCTGTTATTTGTTTACTGTAATGCTAAGTTTTGTCTCCCTGTACTGTCCTTTGTACGGCGCTGCGAAACACATGTGGCGCCTTATAAATAAAATGTAATAATAATCATAATATGTATTCCCTCCACTTCCTCTCATTCCAAAAGTTCTAAAGATCATAAGAAGAACAAAGATCCGAGCGATCCTCATTGTTCCAGACTGGCCAAGGAGGGCTTGGTATCCAGATCTTCAGGACTTACTCATCGGATATCCCTGGCCTCTTCCTGCGCGAGGACCTGTTACAACAGGGGCCGTGCGTGTATCAGGACTTACCGCGGCTACGTTTGATGGCGTGACAGTTGAGCGCAAAATCCTAGCCCGTAAGGGTATTCCCAGTGAAGTCATTCCCACACTTATTCAGGCCAGAAAAGGGATAACGTCTGTACATTACCACCGTATTTGGAGAAAATATGTGTCTTGGTGTGAATCCAAGAAGGCTGCTACGGAAGTTTCAGCTAGGACGGTTTCTCCATTTTCTACAAGCAGGTGTGGATGCTGGCCTAAAATTGGGCTCAATCAAGGTTCAGATTTCAGCCTTATCGATTTTCTTTCAGAAACAATTGGCCTCCCTTCCAGAAGTTCAGCCTTACACATCCAACCTCCATTTGTGCCTCCAGTGGCACCATGGGATCTTAATGTGGTGTTGCGATTCCTTCAATCACATTGGTTTGAACCTTTACTGAAGGTGGAGTTGAAATTCCTCACTTGGAAAGTGGTCATCCTGTTGGCCTTGGCATCTGCAAGGCAGGTGTCTGAGTTGGCGGCCTTGTCTCACAAGAGCCCTTATTTGATCTTCCATGAAGATAGAGCTGAATTGAGGACACGTCAACAATTTTTACCGAAGGTGGTTTCCTCTTTCCACATAAACCAACCTATCGTGGTGCCTGTGGCTACTGACGCCTTCGTTGAGTCAAAATCTCTGGATGTGGTCAGAGCTTTGAAGATTTATGTCGCCAGAATGGCTCAGATTAGGAAAACAGAAGCTCTGTTTGTCCTGTATGCTCCCAACAAGGTTGGGTGTCCTGCTTCCAAGCAGACCATTGCGCGCTGGATCTGTAACACGATTCAGCAGGCCCATTCCACGGCTGGATTGCCATTACCGGAATCAGTGAAGGCCCATTCCACTAGGAAGGTGGGTTCATCCTGGGCGGCTGCCCGGGGGGGTCTCGGCATTGCAACTTTGCCGAGCAGCTACTTGGTCGGGGTCAAACACTTTTGCAAAGTTCTACAAGTTTGACACCTTGGCCGATGAAGACCTTAAGTTCGGTCAATCGGTGCTGCAGAGTCGTCCGCACTCTCCCGCCCATTCTAGAGCTTTGGTATAACCCCATGGTTCTAATGGTGACCCCAGCATCCTCTAGGACGTATGAGAAAATAGGATTTTAATACCTACCAGTAAACCCTTTTCTCTCAGTCTGTAGAACAGGCATTCCCAACCACGGTCCTCAAGGCACACTAAAGGGCCCTACTCACTCGGCGATGTGCCGCCGAGGTGCCCGACGGCGGATACGGCCGACGAGCAACCCGGCGGCGGGGGGGCAGTGACGGGGGGAGTGAAGTTTCTTCACTCCCCCCGTCACCCGGCTGCATTGAAGTGCAGGCAAATATGGACGAGATCGTCCATATTGGCCTGCATGTACAGCCGACGGGGGACCAGCGATGAACGAGCGCGGGGACGCGCATCGTTCATCGCTGGAGCCTCCACACTGAAAGATATGAACGAGTTCTCGTTCATTTATGAACGAGATCGTTCATATCTTTCAGAATATCGCCAAGTGTGTAGGGCCTATTACAGTGCAGGTGTTAGTGATATTCAGGCTGCAGCACAGGTGGTTAAATCAAAATAACTGAGCTACTAATTAAGTCACCTGTGCTGAAGCCTGGATATCACTAAAACCTGCACTGTTGGTGTGCCTTGAGGACCGTGGTTGGGAATGCCTGCCGTAGAGGATGCTGGGCGCCCGTCCCAGTGCGTTCTGTATCTGCAGTTAATAGTTATGGTTACACATATGTTGTGTTACGTTTATTGTCAGCCTGTTGCTGCAATTGTTCATGCCGTTGGCCTGTTTTCTGTTGAATGCCATGTTCTGCGGCATGGTTGAGGTGTGAGCTGGTATGTATCTCACCTTAGTTTAACAATAAATACTTTCCTCGAAATGTCCGTCTCCCTGGGCACAGTTCCTATAACTGGAGTCTAGAGGAGGGGCATAGAGGGAGCAGCCAGTTCACACCCTTTCAAAGTCTTAAAGTGCGCATGTTTCCTGCGGATCCCGTCTATACCCCATGGTTCTAATGGTGACCCCAGCATCCTCTACAGACTAAGAGAAAAGGATTTACCGGTAGGTAATAAAATCCTATTATCCCTCCTCTGGAGACTAGCGCCAGGCTTGTTTGCAGACATTGTAGGTATAAGTATACTGAGCAGTATTATTTCCTTTTACCCCTCCTCTGGAAACTAGCGCCAGGCTTGTTTGCAGACATTGTAGGTATAAGTATACTGAGCAGTATTATTACCTAATATCCCTCCTCTGGAGACTAGCGCCAGGCTTGTTTGCAGACATTGTAGGTATAAGTATACTGAGCAGTATTATTTCCTTTTACCCCTCCTCTGGAGACTAGCGCCAGACTTGTTTGCAGACATTGTAGGTATAAGTATACTGAGCAGTATTATTTCCTTATATCCCTCCTCTGGAGACTAGCGCCAGGCTTGTTTGCAGACGTTGTAGGTATAAGTATACTGAGCAGTATTATTTCCTTATATCCCTCCTCTGGAGACTAGCGCTAGGCTTGTTTGCAGACATTGTAGGTATAAGTATACTGAGCAGTATTATTTCCTTATATCCCTCCTCTGGAGACTAGCGCCAGGCTTGTTTGCAGACGTTGTAGGTATAAGTATACTGAGCAGTATTATTACCTAATATCCCTCCTCTGGAGACTAGCGCTAGGCTTGTTTGCAGACATTGTAGGTATAAGTATACTGAGCAGTATTATTACCTAATATCCCTCCTCTGGAGACTAGCGCCAGGCTTGTTTGCAGACATTGTAGGTATAAGTATACTGAGCAGTATTATTTCCTTTTACCCCTCCTCTGGAGACTAGCGCCAGACTTGTTTGCAGACATTGTAGGTATAAGTATACTGAGCAGTATTATTTCCTTATATCCCTCCTCTGGAGACTAGCGCCAGGCTTGTTTGCAGACGTTGTAGGTATAAGTATACTGAGCAGTATTATTACCTAATATCCCTCCTCTGGAGACTAGCGCTAGGCTTGTTTGCAGACATTGTAGGTATTGGTCTACTCACCAGTATTATTTGCTTTTCTGTTCATTCTCATATAAATACGTTTGCGTCAGCTGAGCGCCGTGTGACAGTTACTATCCCAGTCTTCCGGGCAGCCTGGCTGATTACTGTGTGATTAGTGAACACTTAATGTCTATATGGCCTTATAACCGCACTCCTTTTCTTTTTATGGTAGGTGTCTAAAACACATGGCGGAGCCAATGCTCACAAACATGTCGCCTATCTCTGGGCAAAGAGCCTTGGTGGGGAGGCAGCTGTGAAACTGCTCATCAAATTCAACCTGCTGGAGACCGCTATAGATCATGCAGCTGAGAACTGGTGAGTGCAGAGTGACTGGAACAGTGGTGGGCACTGAGCTGAGGGGTGGGCGCAGAGTGGCTGGAACAGTGGCGGGCGCAGAGTGACTGGGACAGTGGTGGGCACAGAGCTGAGGGGTGGGCGCAGAGTGACTGGGACAGTGGTGGGCACAGAGCTGAGGGGTGGGCGCAGAGTGACTGGGACAGTGGTGGGCACTGAGCTGAGGGGTGGGCGCAGAGTGACTAGGACAGTGGTGGGCACTGAGCTGAGGGGTGGGCGCAGAGTGACTGGAACAGTGGTGGGCACTGAGCTGAGGGGTGGGCGCAGAGTGGCTGGAACAGTGGTGGGCGCAGAGTGACTGGGACAGTGGTGGGCACTGAGCTGAGGGGTGGGCGCAGAGTGACTGGGACAGTGGCGGGCGCAGAGTGACTGGGACAGTGGTGGGCACAGAGCTGAGGGGTGGGCGCAGAGTGACTGGGACAGTGGTGGGCACAGAGCTGAGGGGTGGGCGCAGAGTGGCTGGAACAGTGGCGGGCGCAGAGTGACTGGGACAGTGGTGGGCACAGAGCTGAGGGGTGGGCGCAGAGTGACTGGGACAGTGGTGGGCACAGAGCTGAGGGGTGGGCGCAGAGTGACTGGGACAGTGGTGGGCACTGAGCTGAGGGGTGGGCGCAGAGTGACTAGGACAGTGGTGGGCACTGAGCTGAGGGGTGGGCGCAGAGTGACTGGAACAGTGGTGGGCACTGAGCTGAGGGGTGGGCGCAGAGTGGCTGGAACAGTGGTGGGCGCAGAGTGACTGGGACAGTGGTGGGCACTGAGCTGAGGGGTGGGCGCAGAGTGACTGGGACAGTGGTGGGCACAGAGCTGAGGGGTGGGCGCAGAGTGACTGGGACAGTGGTGGGCACTGAGCTGAGGGGTGGGCGCAGAGTGACTAGGACAGTGGTGGGCACTGAGCTGAGGGGTGGGCGCAGAGTGACTGGAACAGTGGTGGGCACTGAGCTGAGGGGTGGGCGCAGAGTGGCTGGAACAGTGGTGGGCGCAGAGTGACTGGGACAGTGGTGGGCACTGAGCTGAGGGGTGGGCGCAGAGTGACTGGGACAGTGGTAGGCACAGAGCTGAGGGGTGGGCGCAGAGTGACTGGGACAGTGGTAGGCACAGAGCTGAGGGGTGGGCGCAGAGTGACTGGGACAGTGGTGGGCACAGAGCTGAGGGGTGGGCGCAGAGTGACTGGGACAGTGGTGGGCACTGAGCTGAGGGGTGGGCGCAGAGTGACTGGAACAGTGGTGGGCACTGAGCTGAGGGGTGGGCGCAGAGTGACTGGAACAGTGGTGGGCACTGAGCTGAGGGGTGGGCGCAGAGTGACTGGAACAGTGGTGGGCACTGAGCTGAGGGGTGGGCGCAGAGTGACTGGAACAGTGGTGGGCACTGAGCTGAGGGGTGGGCGCAGAGTGACTGGAACAGTGGTGGGCACTGAGCTGAGGGGTGGGCGCAGAGTGACTGGAACAGTGGTGGGCACTGAGCTGAGGGGTGGGCGCAGAGTGACTGGAACAGTGGTGGGCACTGAGCTGAGGGGTGGGCGCAGAGTGACTGGAACAGTGGTGGGCACTGAGCTGAGGGGTGGGCGCAGAGTGACTGGAACAGTGGTGGGCACTGAGCTGAGTGGTGGGCACAGTGTTGAACAGTTTAATAGTTAGAATGGCCAGGACAGTATGGAGTACAGGGTGCAGTGTGAGTTGCTGGATCAGTGGGTAGTAGTGATCAGCGTAATATATGGGACAGCAGCAGAAGTGTGGAGGGTGGGGGGCACTGTGAGTAGCAGGGAGTGTTAGGAAGTGTAAAGGATGGAACCGTGGGCACAGTGTGGGATGTGGCTGGCGCTGTGAGTGGCAGGAGTAGCAGGGAGTGTTAGGAAGTGTAAAGGATGGAACCGTGGGCACAGTGTGGGGTGTGGATGGTGCTGTGAGTGGCTGGAGTAGCAGGGAGTGTTAGGAAGTGTAAAGGATGGAACCGTGGGCACAGTGTGGGATGTGGCTGGCGCTGTGAGTGGCAGGAGTAGCAGGGAGTGTTAGGAAGTGTAAAGGATGGAACCGTGGGCACAGTGTGGGATGTGGCTGGCGCTGTGAGTGGCAGGAGTAGCAGGGAGTGTTAGGAAGTGTAAAGGATGGAACCGTGGGCACAGTGTGGGATGTGGCTGGCGCTGTGAGTGGCAGGAGTAGCAGGGAGTGTTAGGAAGTGTAAAGGATGGAACCGTGGGCACAGTGTGGGATGTGGATGGTGCTGTGAGTGGCTGGCAGGGCAGTCAGTGTTGGGCAGTATAATAGTTTGAACAGTGAGCACACTGTGGAGGGTAGTGGGCGGTGAGTGGTGGATAAATGGGCAGTTGTAAGAAAACACTTCACAGGTTCATGATAAAACCTTGATCTGGCTGTATCTGGGACAAGCCTGTTCTTTGACATAAAACAACATAAGATCCATATGGCCTCATTGGTAACCATGGCTAATAAAATCTGTAAAATTAGCTTCCTCCAATATTCATAGATCCCAGAGATTCCCATCATTCACACAGAAAGTGCTAGAATCTGTAACATGGTCAGGTAAGTGCTGTGAGCTCCAATCAGTCTCCTGGTAACGTGCAGCTGTGCAGACTAGGTCTCATGCACTTTGTTCTGACTCCTGATTGCTGCAGCTGGGGATAGAATCTTTCTTGGCTCTGTGACTGATGGTGATTGGATGTTTCACTGTGACTGATGGTGATTGGATGTTTCAGCCTTTATAGGGAGTGTTCCTGGACACTCTGTTGTGGGTTGTAATCAGTCTGATGCTTTATTGTCCCGATTTATGCTCTGAGCTGCTCAGCGAAGTTCATCTTGTTGTATCATTTGGAAAGCCTGTTACCTCATGATGTTTCTCTATGGTGGAGCTAACCTGGACTCTATGAAATATTTATTAGGTATCTTATTACAATGATATGATTAGTGCATTCTCAAAAGAACTGTGTGGTATTTCATTATAGTGCAATTCATCTGGATTGTTCTGGAGAGCTACTCAATAACTCACTGCTGTGTAATTTACTTGTACTGTCTGGTAAATTCATTAGCTGTAAGCAGATATCAGCTGTAGAATACACTTGTGATATTGGAAAGAACTGTGCAGTATTTCTCTACAAGGCATTTACTTATGCAACTGTTACCTCTTATCAAGTCATATCTCTACTGTAGAATACACTTGTGATATTGGAAAGAACTGTGCAGTATTTCTCTACAAGGCATTTACTTATGCAACTGTTACCTCTTATCAAGTCATATCTCTACTGTAGAATATACTTGTGTTATTGGAAAGAACTGTGCAGTATTTCTCTCCAAGGCAATTACTTATGCAACTGTTACCTCTTATCAAGTCATATCTCTACTGTAGAATACACTTGTGATATTGGAAAGAACTGTGCAGTATTTCTCTACAAGGCATTTACTTATGCAACGGTTACCTCTTATCAAGTCATATCTCTACTGTAGAATATACTTGTGTTATTGTACAGATAGAGCCATGCTAATTGTGGCTTCATCTGTGCCTGGGCGCTCCCATCGCAGCGCCTGGGCCGCGCGCACGTCTGTGACGCGCACGCGACCCATTCACTTTAATGGGAGCGTCTCTGTGCACTCCTGTAGTGGGGCTAGGCGCCGGATCGCCTAGTCCCGTTGGGAGTGCATGTCTGCGTTGGAGCGGCTCCATGTGTATTTATATACAAGGCATTTACCTATGCAAGTAAAAATCCTGTTACTTCTGTTTAAAATACTTGTGTCATTTGTGAGAATTATCCATAAAAACATTAATTAGTGTGGTTTGTAAAACTGGTGATGATACTCTTCAGTGAAGATTACCCATGCTATCCTGAAGATCTGGCATGCTGTTTTCTGTGTAGTTTTAGTAGTCTGAGAGATGTGCTCTTCCGTTATGTGTCCCTGATTTTGCGCTTACACTACATAGAGTGTAAATCCTGGTGACCGCTGAGTGCCGGGGAAGGGGACTGTTCTGGACGTAGCACTCGGGGAGTGAGTTCTGTAAGATCAGGCTGACAGTGGGCACTTTGTAACTAAGGGACAGCCCTACAGTGAGGTGGGATAATACATACATAGCAGTCCATGGCAGTGATGTGTCACTGTCCTCTGCAGATCACAGGAAGTCTCAGCCCTCATTCTCCCAATGCTGCGTATTCTAGGTTAGGGCCAGGGAACGTGTGTGGGACTACACATCACAGCATGCCTTGCCACAGTTGCCCTGCAACAGCTTTGGTGTTAGGACATGCTAAACTGGGAATTCCTGCTTCTCATTGATCTCTTCTCCTGACACACAGCTAATGCCAGAACCTCAGCCTTCCCCAGTAATTAGCACCTACCCACTGCACCAGCCCCGACAGTCCCTCATGTTTCAGCACTGCGGCTGAGCTGTATCTGCTTCTCACTGACCTCTCCTCCTGACACACAGCTAATGCCAGAACCTCAGCCTTCCCCAGTAATTAGCACCTACCCACTGCACCAGCCCCGACAGTCCCTCATGTTTCAGCACTGCGGCTGAGCTGTATCTGCTTCTCACTGACCTCTCCTCCTGACACACAGCTAATGCCAGAACCTCAGCCTTCCCCAGTAATTAGCACCTACCCACTGCACCAGCCCCGACAGTCCCTCATGTTTCAGCACTGCGGCTGAGCTGTATCTGCTTCTCATTGATCTCTTCTCCTGACACACAGCTAATGCCAGAACCTCAGCCTTCCCCAGTAATTAGCACCTACCCACTGCACCAGCCCCGACAGTCCCTCATGTTTCAGCACTGCGGCTGAGCTGTATCTGCTTCTCATTGATCTCTTCTCCTGACACACAGCTAATGCCAGAACCCCAGCCTTCCCCAGTAATTAGCACCTACCCACTGCACCAGCCCCGACAGTCCCTCATGTTCCAGCACTGCGGCTGAGCTGTGTCTGCTTCTCACTGACCTCTTCTCCTGACACACAGCTAATGCCAGAACCTCAGCCTTCCCCAGTAATTAGCATCTACCCACTGCACCAGCCCCGACAGTCCCTCAAGTTCCAGCACTGCGGCTGAGCTGTGTCTGCTTCTCACTGACCTCTCCTCCTGACACACAGCTAATGCCAGAACCTCAGCCTTCCCCAGTAATTAGCACCTACCCACTGCACCAGCCCCGACAGTCCCTCATGTTCCAGCACTGCGGCTGAGCTGTGTCTGCTTCTCACTGACCTCTCCTCCTGACACACCGCTAATGCCAGAACCTCAGCCTTCCCCAGTAATTAGCACCTACCCACTGCACCAGCCCCGACAGTCCCTCATGTTTCAGCACTGCGGCTGAGCTGTATCTGCTTCTCACTGACCTCTCCTCCTGACACACAGCTAATGCCAGAACCTCAGCCTTCCCCAGTAATTAGCACCTACCCACTGCACCAGCCCCGACAGTCCCTCATGTTCCAGCACTGCGGCTGAGCTGTGTCTGCTTCTCACTGATCTCTTCTCCTGACACACAGCTAATGCCAGAACCTCAGCCTTCCCCAGTAATTAGCATCTACCCACTGCACCAGCCCCGACAGTCCCTCATGTTCCAGCACTGCGGCTGAGCTGTATCTGCTTCTCATTGATCTCTTCTCCTGACACACAGCTAATGCCAGAACCCCAGCCTTCCCCAGTAATTAGCACCTACCCACTGCATCAGCCCCGACAGTCCCTCATGTTCCAGCACTGCGGCTGAGCTGTGTCTACTTCTCACTGACCTCTCCTCCTGACACACAGCTAATGCCAGAACCTCAGCCTTCCCCAGTAATTAGCACCTACCCACTGCACCAGCCCCGACAGTCCCTCATGTTTCAGCACTGCGGCTGAGCTGTATCTGCTTCTCACTGACCTCTTCTCCTGACACACAGCTAATGCCAGAACCCCAGCCTTCCCCAGTAATTAGCACCTACCCACTGCACCAGCCCCGACAGTCCCTCATGTTTCAGCACTGCGGCTGAGCTGTCTACTTCTCACTGACCTCTTCTCCTGACACACAGCTAATGCCAGAACCTCAGCCTTCCCCAGTAATTAGCACCTACCCACTGCACCAGCCCCGACAGTCCCTCATGTTTCAGCACTGCGGCTGAGCTGTATCTGCTTCTCATTGATCTCTTCTCCTGACACACAGCTAATGCCAGAACCTCAGCCTTCCCCAGTAATTAGCACCTACCCACTGCACCAGCCCCGACAGTCCCTCATGTTCCAGCACTGCGGCTGAGCTGTGTCTGCTTCTCATTGATCTCTTCTCCTGACACACAGCTAATGCCAGAACCTCAGCCTTCCCCAGTAATTAGCACCTACCCACTGCACCAGCCCCGACAGTCCCTCATGTTTCAGCACTGCGGCTGAGCTGTATCTACTTCTCACTGACCTCTTCTCCTGACACACAGCTAATGCCAGAATCCCAGCCTTCCCCAGTAATTAGCACCTACCCACTGCACCAGCCCCGACAGTCCCTCATGTTCCAGCACTGCGGCTGAGCTGTGTCTACTTCTCACTGACCTCTCCTCCTGACACACAGCTAATGCCAGAACCCCAGCCTTCCCCAGTAATTAGCACCTACCCACTGCACCAGCCCCGACAGTCCCTCATGTTTCAGCACTGCGGCTGAGCTGTCTACTTCTCACTGACCTCTTCTCCTGACACACAGCTAATGCCAGAACCTCAGCCTTCCCCAGTAATTAGCACCTACCCACTGCACCAGCCCCGACAGTCCCTCATGTTTCAGCACTGCGGCTGAGCTGTATCTGCTTCTCATTGATCTCTTCTCCTGACACACAGCTAATGCCAGAACCTCAGCCTTCCCCAGTAATTAGCACCTACCCACTGCACCAGCCCCGACAGTCCCTCATGTTCCAGCACTGCGGCTGAGCTGTGTCTGCTTCTCATTGATCTCTTCTCCTGACACACAGCTAATGCCAGAACCTCAGCCTTCCCCAGTAATTAGCACCTACCCACTGCACCAGCCCCGACAGTCCCTCATGTTTCAGCACTGCGGCTGAGCTGTATCTGCTTCTCACTGACCTCTTCTCCTGACACACAGCTAATGCCAGAATCCCAGCCTTCCCCAGTAATTAGCACCTACCCACTGCACCAGCCCCGACAGTCCCTCATGTTCCAGCACTGCGGCTGAGCTGTGTCTACTTCTCACTGACCTCTCCTCCTGACACACAGCTAATGCCAGAACCCCAGCCTTCCCCAGTAATTAGCACCTACCCACTGCACCAGCCCCGACAGTCCCTCATGTTCCAGCACTGCGGCTGAGCTGTGTCTGCTTCTCTTTCAGTACATTTGATTTTGCATTTGAACTGGCACGCCAGGCCATGAAAGAGAAGCTTCCAGAGATCCACCTGAAGTATGCCATGTTCCTGGAGGATGAGGTAAGACTGCTTCACGATGAGCCTGTACCGGGCTGTATCTGTGTGACCGGGGCACTGATACCTGTACCAGGCTGTGTCTGTGTGACTGGGGTACTGATACCTGTACCAGGCTGTGTCTGTGTGACCGGGGCACTGATACCTGTTCCGGGCTGTGTCTGTGTGACCGGGGTACTGATACCTGTTCCGGGCTGTGTCTGTGTGACCGGGGTACTGATGCCTGTACCGGGCTGTGTCTGTGTGACCGGGGTACTGATACCTGTACCGGGCTGTGTCTGTGTGACCGGGGTACTGATACCTGTTCCGGGCTGTGTCTGTGTGACCGGGGTACTGATACCTGTACCGGGCTGTGTCTGTGTGACCGGGGTACTGATACCTGTACCGGGCTGTGTCTGTGTGACCGGGGTACTGATACCTGTACTGGGCTGTGTCTGTGTGACCGGGGTACTGATACCTGTACCGGGCTGTGTCTGTGTGACCGGGGTACTGATACCTGTTCCGGGCTGTGTCTGTGTGACCGGGGTACTGATACCTGTACCGGGCTGTGTCTGTGTGACCGGGGTACTGATACCTGTACCGGGCTGTGTCTGTGTGACCGGGGTACTGATACCTGTACCGGGCTGTGTCTGTGTGACCGGGGTACTGATACCTGTACCGGGCTGTGTCTGTGTGACCGGGGTACTGATACCTGTACCGGGCTGTGTCTGTGTGACCGGGGCACTGATACCTGTACCGGGCTGTGTCTGTGTGACCGGGGCACTGATACCTGTATTGGGCTGTGTCTGTGTGACCGGGGTACTGATACCTGTACCGGGCTGTGTCTGTGTGACCGGGGTACTGATACCTGTACCGGGCTGTGTCTGTGTGACCGGGGTACTGATACCTGTACCGGGCTGTGTCTGTGTGACCGGGGTACTGATACCTGTACCGGGCTGTGTCTGTGTGACCGGGGCACTGATACCTGTACCGGGCTGTGTCTGTGTGACCGGGGCACTGATACCTGTATTGGGCTGTGTCTGTGTGACCGGGGTACTGATACCTGTACCGGGCTGTGTCTGTGTGACCGGGGTACTGATACCTGTACCGAGCTGTGTCTGTGTGACCGGGTACTGATACCTGTACCGGGCTGTGTCTGTGTGACCGAGGTACTGATACCTGTACCGGGCTGTGTCTGCGTGACCGGGGTACTGATACCTGTACCGGGCTGTGTCTGTGTGACCCTGGGGTACTGATACCTGTACCGGGCTGTGTCTGTGTGACCAGGGTACTGATACCTGTACCGGGCTGTGTCTGTGTGACCGGGGTACTGATACCTGTACCGGGCTGTGTCTGTGTGACCGGGGTACTGATACCTGTACCGGGCTGTGTCTGTGTGACTGGGGTACTGATACCTGTACCGGGCTGTGTCTGTGTGACTGGGGTACTGATAGCTCTCTTGTTCTTTCAGGGAAAGTTTCCTGAAGCGGAGGCTGAGTTTGTTAAAGCTGGGAAGCCGAAGGAAGCTGTGCTCATGTAAGTGTCCGCTCCCTTCCCCGCGCCCCTTTCTCTTCCCCGCACCCTTTTCTCTTCCCCGCGCCCCTTTCTCTTCTCCCCCGCGCCCCTTTCTCTTCCCCCGCGCCCCTTTCTCTTCCCCCGCGCCCTTTTCTCTTCCCCGCACCCTTTTCTCTTCCCCGCGCCCCTTTCTCTTCCCCGCGCCCCTTTCTCTTCCCCGCGCCCCTTTCTCTTCCCCGCGCCCCTTTCTCTTTTCCGCGCCCCTTTCTCTTCCCCGCGCCCCTTTCTCTTTTCCGCGCCCCTTTCTCTTCCCCCGCGCCCCTTTCTCTTCCCCCGCGCCCCTTTCTCTTCCCCCGCGCCCCTTTCTCTTCCCCGCGCCCCTTTCTCTTCCCCGCGCCCCTTTCTCTTCCCCGCGCCCCTTTCTCTTCCCCGCGCCCCTTTCTCTTCCCCCGCGCCCTTTTCTCTTCCCCGCACCCCTTTCTCTTCCCCACGCCCCTTTCTCTTCCCCGCACCCCTTTCTCTTCCCCACGCCCCTTTCTCTTCCCCGCACCCTTTTCTCTTCCCCGCGCCCTTTTCTCTTCCCCGCGCCCTTTTCTCTTCCCCGCGCCCCTTTCTCTTCCCCACGCCCCTTTCTCTTCCCCACGCCCCTTCCCCGATCCTTCCTCATTCGTGCAGCGATGTCTTTTCCTTACCATACAACAGCACATTGTACACCCGGATATCCTCCCATTTACTGGGAGCCCCCAGAGAGTACAGGACCAGACCCACGTGGCTGCTGGAATCACCATGTGTGTCTGTTCACCCAGGTACGTCCATAACCAGGACTGGGATGCGGCACAGAGAGTGGCGGAGCTGCATGACCCGGGCAGTGTGGGCGATGTGCTGGAGGGCCAGGCGCGCTTTGCCTTTGAACAGAAGGATTACCAGAAAGCGGAGGCGTTCTTACTGCGCGCTCAGAGACCTGAGGCCGCCGTCCGGCATTACAAGGTGATGTGCTGCTAGAACAGGAGACAGCCGCCTGAGGTGTGTACCGCAGTCTGATATCTCCCATTCCCCTGCACAGGAAGCCGGCATGTGGAGCGACGCCATCCGCATCTGCAAGGAGTATGTTCCTGCCCTGCTGGAGCAGCTGCAGCAGGAGTATGAGCGGGAGGTGGGGAAGAGAGGAACCAGGTGACGGTCCTTACATGTTACTGTATGTAGAGAGTATGTCCTGTTCACACTACCACCGCCATATGCACCAGGACACCAGTGGTGGTGTCTACCAGAGCCAGTACATCCAATCACCAAGCCAGGTACAGCTTGTCCTGTACACACCACCACCGCCATATGCACCAGGACACCAGAGGAGGCGTCTTACTCATTCCCAGTGAGGAGAGGAGGCAGCTTACTCATTCCCAGTGAGGAGAGGAGGTGTCTTACTCATTCCCAGTGAGGAGAGGAGGTGTCTTACTCATTCCCAGTGAGGAGAGGAGGCAGCTTACTCATTCCCAGTGAGGAGAGGAGGTGTCTTACTCATTCCCAGTGAGGAGAGGAGGCAGCTTACTCATTCCCAGTGAGGATAGGAGGCAGCTTACTCATTCCCAGTGAGGATAGGAGGCAGCTTACTCATTCCCAGTGAGGAGAGGAGGCAGCTTACTCATTCCCAGTGAGGAGAGGAGGTGTCTTACTCATTCCCAGTGAGGAGAGGAGGCAGCTTACTCATTCCCAGTGAGGATAGGAGGCAGCTTACTCATTCCCAGTGAGGATAGGAGGCAGCTTACTCATTCCCAGTGAGGAGAGGAGGCAGCTTACTCATTCCCAGTGAGGAGAGGAGGCAGCTTACTCATTCCCAGTGAGGAGAGGAGGCAGCTTACTCATTCCCAGTGAGGAAAGGAGGTGTCTTACTCATTCCCAGTGAGGAGAGGAGGCAGCTTACTCATTCCCAGTGAGGATAGGAGGCAGCTTACTCATTCCCAGTGAGGAGAGGAGGCAGCTTACTCATTCCCAGTGAGGATAGGAGGCAGCTTACTCATTCCCAGTGAGGAGAGGAGGTGTCTTACTCATTCCCAGTGAGGATAGGAGGCAGCTTACTCATTCCCAGTGAGGAGAGGAGGCAGCTTACTCATTCCCAGTGAGGAGAGGAGGCAGCTTACTCATTCCCAGTGAGGAGAGGAGGTGTCTTACTCATTCCCAGTGAGGAGAGGAGGCAGCTTACTCATTCCCAGTGAGGAGAGGAGGCGGCTTACTCATTCCCAGTGAGGAGAGGAGGCGGCTTACTCATTCCCAGTGAGGAGAGGAGGCAGCTTACTCATTCCCAGTGAGGATAGGAGGTGTCTTACTCATTCTAAGTGAGGAGAGGAGGCAGCTTACTCATTCCCAGTGAGGAGAGGAGGCAGCTTACTCATTCCCAGTGAGGAGAGGAGGCAGCTTACTCATTCCCAGTGAGGAGAGGAGGCAGCTTACTCATTCCATGTGAGTAGAGGAGGCAGCTTACTCATTACATGTGAGGAGAGGAGGTGTCTTACTTATTCCCAGTGAGGAGAGGAGGCGGCTTACTCATTCCCAGTGAGGAGAGGAGGTGTCTTACTCATTCCCAGTGAGGAGAGGAGGTAGCTTACTCATTCCAAGTGAGGAGAGGAGGCAGCTTACTCATTCCCAGTGAGGAGAGGAGGCAGCTTACTCATTCCCAGTGAGGAGAGGAGGCGTCTTACTCATTCCCAGTGAGGAGAGGAGGCGTCTTACTCATTCCCAGTGAGGAGAGGAGGTGTCTTACTCATTCCCAGTGAGGAGAGGAGGTGTCTTACTCATTCCCAGTGAGGAGAGGAGGTGTCTTACTCATTCCCAGTGAGGAGAGGAGGTGTCTTACTCATTCCCAGTGAGGATAGGAGGCAGCTTACTCATTCCCAGTGAGGATAGGAGGTGTTTTACTCATTCCCAGTGAGGAGAGGAGGCGGCTTACTCATTCCCAGTGAGGAGAGGAGGCGGCTTACTCATTCCCCGTGAGGAGAGGAGGCAGCTTACTCATTCCATGTGAGGAGAGGAGGTGTCTTACTCATTCCCAGTAAGGAGAGGAGGCAGCTTACTCATTCCATGTGAGGAGAGGAGGTGTCTTACTCATTCCCAGTGAGGAGAGGAGGCAGCTTACTCATTCCCAGTGAGGATAGGAGGTGTCTTACTCATTCCCAGTGAGGAGACGAGGCAGCTTACTCATTCCCAGTGAGGAGAGGAGGCAGCTTACTCATTCCATGTGAGGAGAGGAGGCAGCTTACTCATTCCCAGTGAGGAGAGGAGGCAGCTTACTCATTCCCAGTGAGGAGAGGAGGCAGCTTACTCATTCCCAGTGAGGAGAGGAGGCAGCTTACTCATTCCCAGTGAGGAGAGGAGGCAGCTTACTCATTCCCAGTGAGGAGAGGAGGCAGCTTACTCATTCCCAGTGAGGAGATGAGGCGTCTTACTCATTCCCAGTGAGGAGAGGAGGTGTCTTACTCATTCCCAGTGAGGAGAGGAGGCGTCTTACTCATTCCCAGTGAGGAGAGGAGGTGTCTTACTCATTCCCAGTGAGGAGAGGAGGCAGCTTACTCATTCCATGTGAGGAGAGGAGGTGTCTTTCTTATTCCCAGTGAGGAGAGGAGGCGGCTTACTCATTCCCAGTGAGGAGAGGAGGTGTCTTACTCATTCCCAGTGAGGAGAGGAGGCAGCTTACTCATTCCATGTGAGGAGAGGAGGTGTCTTACTCATTCCCAGTGAGGAGAGGAGGTGTCTTACTCATTGCCAGTGAGGAGAGGAGGCAGCTTACTCATTCCATGTGAGGAGAGGAGGCAGCTTACTCATTCCCAGTGAGGAGAGGAGGCAGCTTACTCATTACCAGTGAGGAGAGGAGGTGTCTTACTCATTCCCAGTGAGGAGAGGAGGCAGCTTACTCATTCCCAGTGAGGAGAGGAGGCGTCTTACTCATTCCCAGTGAGGAGAGGAGGTGTCTTACTTATTCCCAGCATATATAATGAAGACTTCTTACTCATTCCTGTTATGTGTAATGGGAAGTCATGTTTTCCAATAGAGGAGCAGAGGCACTGATGGAGCAGGCCAGAGAGTGGGAACAGGCGGGGGAATATGGCCGTGCAGTGGATTGCTACCTGAAGGTGAAGGATCTGGACAACGTAGGAGTGATGGAAAAGTGCTGGCTGAAGGTAACGCACTATACCCTTCTGTTATACTATACACGCTCTGTTACCTTTGTTGGGTGAGTGGATTCCATCCTTACTCCCGTGTTAGGATCATTCTTCTATGCTGTCACCATGCGTTACATCCGGTACTGTATAATGTCCTTTCCTAGTGTCACTGCGTTACATCCGGTACTGTATAATGTCCTTTCCTAGTGTCACTGCGTCACATCCTGTGCTGTATAATGTCCTTTCCTAGTGTCACTGCGTCACATCCGGTACTGTATAATGTCCTTTCCTAGTGTCACTGCGTTACATCCGGTACTGTATAATGTCCTTTCCTAGTGTCACTGCGTCACATCCGGTGCTGTATAATGTCCTTTCCTAGTGTCACTGCGTCACATCCGGTACTGTATAATGTCCTTTCCTAGTGTCACTGCGTTACATCCGGTACTGTATAATGTCCTTTCCTAGTGTCACTGCGTCACATCCTGTGCTGTATAATGTCCTTTCCTAGTGTCACTGCGTTACATCCGGTACTGTATAATCTCCTTTCCTAGTGTCACTGCGTTACATCCGGTACTGTATAATCTCCTTTCCTAGTGTCACTGCGTTACATCCCGTACTGTATAATGTCCTTTCCTAGTGTCACTGCGCTACATCCGGTACTGTATAATGTCCTTTCCTAGTGTCACTGCGTTACATCCGGTACTGTATAATGTCCTTTCCTAGTGTCACTGCGTTACATCCGGTACTGTATAATCTCCTTTCCTAGTGTCACTGCGTTACATCCGGTACTGTATAATGTCCTTTCCTAGTGTCACTGCGTTACATCCGGTACTGTATAATGTCCTTTCCTAGTGTCACCGCTCTACATCCGGTACTGTATAATGTCCTTTCCTAGTGTCACTGCGTTACATCCGGTTCTGTATAATGTCCTTTCCTAGTGTCACTGCGTTACATCCGGTACTGTATAATGTCCTTTCCTAGTGTCACTGCGTTACATCCGGTTCTGTATAATGTCCTTTCCTAGTGTCACTGCGCTACATCCGGTACTGTATAATCTCCTTTCCTAGTGTCACTGCGTTACATCCGGTACTGTATAATGTCCTTTCCTAGTGTCACCGCTCTACATCCGGTACTGTATAATGTCCTTTCCTAGTGTCACTGCGTTACATCCGGTTCTGTATAATGTCCTTTCCTAGTGTCACTGCGTTACATCCGGTACTGTATAATGTCCTTTCCTAGTGTCACTGCGTTACATCCGGTACTGTATAATGTCCTTTCCTAGTGTCACTGCGCTACATCCGGTACTGTATAATCTCCTTTCCTAGTGTCACTGCGTTACATCCGGTACTGTATAATCTCCTTTCCTAGTGTCATTTGGCAAATAGTAATCTTATTACTTCGGCAGGGTTTATAGGGTGTCACAGGGAAACATCGGGGGGTTGTAGTGGTGGATGGAGAATTCGGCCACCAAACAGTTAAAGCTTTCAGTATATCCCAGGATGCCTGGCTCCTCCCCTCTGTAACCCCACCTCTCTGCTCGGGTCCTCCGTTTTTGTGGTGCCTGCAGAAAGCAGGAGCGCCGCTCAGCAGCCACAAAGCTTTTTCATTTTTACTCTGGGCTGTCAGAGCTGTATGTCTAGGAGACTCCCCACCCCACCCCCGCCATCGCCGAAACTCCTGCTGACCTATGACTCTGACGGGAACTTGTGGCGGGGGGACCACACACACACACGTCGGCTAGCACCGCTTGCTGAAGGGACCCCAGGACTGCGTGGCCGGCATTGGTGGGAAAGTAAGAAGGGTCTCCTTGTGGGACCCACATTGTGGTCTGCCACGCGTCTAGGGAGATGGACATGCGGCGCTGTCGTGAACACGGTCTCTGGGCAGTGACTCCACTAGACCACCAGGGTGTTTGGGGCACAGGTTCGGGTGTACAATACACCCATTTAAACGGCCCGCAGTATACCTGGGATGGAAGACCAGCACAGGGGAGGTGGTGCTGAACCTGTAGCCCCTACCCCAGCGCTGGGCGCCTATCTGTAACAGATTTCACGCCTTTGAGCTTCCTCACTCTCCCTCCTTCTCTCTGGAGATCCGGGCAGCCATGTCAGTGATCAGCAGGTCTCCGGAAACACTGAGCTCTAGGCCTCACCGTAACACGTCTGCAGCACGCCAGGTTTATACACTCTCTTATATCCTACCCGCTTCATATACAAGCTGAGGAGCTGATTCCAGTGCTCATTGCGGTGTGTACATTTCTCTGCATTGTGTGTGACTGTGTGGTAGTTCTGCTTTCCTTTCAGCTACACATATATACCTATCACTGTTATTCCTGTGCCCCGGCCGGTGCTTCAGCCACCTTGTTCACAGCACTTAGTTGTCTGTGTGTAGTCACATACCACACTGTGCCCCGGAGTGTAAAAGGCACGCACCTTGTTTCTGTAATAAAATGTCAAACAAAAAGGGGTCGCAAACCTGCAGAATCCCCTGCGCTACTCTCTTGTAGAGGTTGCTCTGCGGAATTACCTGCAGAGGATGTTCTACAGGATGACCTCTGTGTTAACGGTTCTACACCTCCTGGTCCGTCCACAGCTCCTGCTCCCACGCAAGAGCCTCCCTGGGCGGCTTTTTCACATGTTAGGTACTTTAGTGTATACAGGCTTACCCCGGCTATGGGTCCTCCTATGGCCATACCACCCAATTTACTACCAATTGTAAATCCACCCTGGGTGGATCCCCTTTCTACTCAGGTTCAGAAGCTAACTCAGACTCTGTCTACACAAAAGAACCTGACGGGCATACACAGGCTTCTGGTTCCTCAATCCACTCTACTCTCAGATTCTAGTGTGTCCTCTGAGGAAGAGGGGTGAGGAGACGGCTCCCTCCGTCACAGATTCCTGTGCAGCATAGGAGGACGCTCCCGTTCTGATAGATGGCTGATGCCTTTAGACATATTCTTCAACTATCTGATGAGGAACCTACACCAATTGCTAAGAAACAAAAGATTATTAAATCAGAGTTTCCACATTCTGATTATGTAATGCAGATCTGACAAGAACCCTACAACTCTCCTGGCCAGAAATTCACTCTGTCTAAATGCACATGGGTGGTCATTCCGAGTTGATCGCTAGCTGCTTTTGTTCGCAGCGCAGCGATCAGGCAAAAAAGCGGCACTACTGCGCATGCGTAAGCGGCGCAATGCGCACGCGCGACGTACTTTCACAACAGCCGAAGTAGTTTCACACAAGATCTAGCGAAGCTGACCGCAGAGTGATTGACAGGAAGTGGGTATTTCTGGGTGTCAACTGACCGTTTTCAGGGAGTGAGTGAAAAAACGCAGGCGTGCCAGATAGAAACGCAGGCGTGGTTGGGGAAACGCAGGCGTGTCTGGCCGAACGCAGGGCGTGTTCGTGACGTCAAAACAGGAACTAATAGTCTGCAGTGATGGCAAGCTAGGAGTAGGTCTGAAGCTACTCTGAAGCTGCACAAAGTTATTTTGTAGCCGCTCTGCGATCCTTTCATTCGCACTTCTGCTAAGCTAAGATACACTCCCAGAGGGCGGCGGCTTAGCGTTTGCACGGCTGCTAAAAGCAGCTAGCGAGCGATCAACTCGGAATGAGGGCCATTGTCTCGCTATCCTCTCCCTGCGGCAATATGTAGAAAGTGGGAAACTCCGCCCCCAATGAATTCTCATGTCACTCGTCTAATGATGACATCGACGTTGCATGTCACTACTGTCTCTTCTTTAAAAGAACCGACAGGCGCAGTGGCGGATTTAGGTGGGGTGGGGGGGGGGGGGGGGGGGGGCACCAAGGCATGTGCCCCCCCTGTAATTTTTAGTAGATTTTTGCATTTTATTTTTCTCTAACGTCCTAGTGGATGCTGGGAACTCCGTAAGGACCATGGGGATTATACCAAAGCTCCCAAACGGGCGGGAGAGTGCGGATGACTCTGCAGCACCGAATGAGCAAACAGGAGGTCCTCCTCAGCCAGGGTATCAAATTTGGAAAACTTAAATATAAAGCAGTCTGCGTGTAACAGTGACTGTGCAGGTGGTCGGGAGGTAAAGCAGTTGGCGTGTAACAGTGACTGTGCAGGTGGTCGGGAGGTAAAGCAGTTGGCGTGTAACAGTGACTGTGCAGGTGGTCGGGAGGTAAAGCAGTTGGCGTGTAACAGTGACTGTGCAGGTGGTCGGGGGGTAACGCAGTTGGCGTGTAACAGTGACTGTGCAGGTGGTCGGGGGGTAAAGCAGTTGGCGTGTAACAGTGACTGTGCAGGTGGTCGGGAGGTAAAGCAGTTGGCGTGTAACAGTGACTGTGCAGGTGGTCGGGAGGTAAAGCAGTTGGCGTGTAACAGTGACTGTGCAGGTGGTCGGGAGGTAAAGCAGTTGGCGTGTAACAGTGACTGTGCAGGTGGTCGGGGGGTAACGCAGTTGGCGTGTAACAGTGACTGTGCAGGTGGTCGGGAGGTAACGCAGTTGGCGTGTAACAGTGACTGTGCAGGTGGTCGGGAGGTAAAGCAGTTGGCGTGTAACAGTGACTGTGCAGGTGGTCGGGAGGTAAAGCAGTTGGCGTGTAACAGTGACTGTGCAGGTGGTCGGGAGGTAAAGCAGTCGGCGTGTAACAGTGACTGTGCAGGTGGTCGGGGGGTAACGCAGTTGGCGTGTAACAGTGACTGTGCAGGTGGTCGGGAGGTAAAGCAGTTGGCGTGTAACAGTGACTGTGCAGGTGGTCGGGAGGTAACGCAGTTGGCGTGTAACAGTGACTGTGCAGGTGGTCGGGGGGTAAAGCAGTTGGCGTGTAACAGTGACTGTGCAGGTGGTCGGGGGGTAAAGCAGTTGGCGTGTAACAGTGACTGTGCAGGTGGTCGGGGGGTAAAGCAGTTGGCGTGTAACAGTGACTGTGCAGGTGGTCGGGGGGTAACGCAGTTGGCGTGTAACAGTGACTGTGCAGGTGGTCGGGGGGTAACGCAGTTGGCGTGTAACAGTGACTGTGCAGGTGGTCGGGAGGTAAAGCAGTTGGCGTGTAACAGTGACTGTGCAGGTGGTCGGGAGGTAACGCAGTTGGCGTGTAACAGTGACTGTGCAGGTGGTCGGGAGGTAAAGCAGTTGGCGTGTAACAGTGACTGTGCAGGTGGTCGGGAGGTAACGCAGTTGGCGTGTAACAGTGACTGTGCAGGTGGTCGGGAGGTAACGCAGTTGGCGTGTAACAGTGACTGTGCAGGTGGTCGGGAGGTAAAGCAGTTGGCGTGTAACAGTGACTGTGCAGGTGGTCGGGGGGTAAAGCAGTTGGCGTGTAACAGTGACTGTGCAGGTGGTCGGGGGGTAAAGCAGTTGGCGTGTAACAGTGACTGTGCAGGTGGTCGGGAGGTAAAGCAGTTGGCGTGTAACAGTGACTGTGCAGGTGGTCGGGAGGTAAAGCAGTTGGCGTGTAACAGTGACTGTGCAGGTGGTCGGGGGGTAAAGCAGTTGGCGTGTAACAGTGACTGTGCAGGTGGTCGGGGGGTAAAGCAGTTGGCGTGTAACAGTGACTGTGCAGGTGGTCGGGAGGTAAAGCAGTTGGCGTGTAACAGTGACTGTGCAGGTGGTCGGGAGGTAACGCAGTTGGCGTGTAACAGTGACTGTGCAGGTGGTCGGGAGGTAAAGCAGTTGGCGTGTAACAGTGACTGTGCAGGTGGTCGGGGGGTAAAGCAGTTGGCGTGTAACAGTGACTGTGCAGGTGGTCGGGGGGTAAAGCAGTTGGCGTGTAACAGTGACTGTGCAGGTGGTCGGGAGGTAAAGCAGTTGGCGTGTAACAGTGACTGTGCAGGTGGTCGGGGGGTAAAGCAGTTGGCGTGTAACAGTGACTGTGCAGGTGGTCGGGGGGTAAAGCAGTTGGCGTGTAACAGTGACTGTGCAGGTGGTCGGGAGGTAAAGCAGTTGGCGTGTAACAGTGACTGTGCAGGTGGTCGGGAGGTAAAGCAGTCGGCGTGTAACAGTGACTGTGCAGGTGGTCGGGAGGTAAAGCAGTTGGCGTGTAACAGTGACTGTGCAGGTGGTCGGGAGGTAACGCAGTTGGCGTGTAACAGTGACTGTGCAGGTGGTCGGGGGGTAAAGCAGTCGGCGTGTAACAGTGACTGTGCAGGTGGTCGGGAGGTAAAGCAGTTGGCGTGTAACAGTGACTGTGCAGGTGGTCGGGAGGTAACGCAGTTGGCGTGTAACAGTGACTGTGCAGGTGGTCGGGAGGTAAAGCAGTTGGCGTGTAACAGTGACTGTGCAGGTGGTCGGGGGGTAAAGCAGTTGGCGTGTAACAGTGACTGTGCAGGTGGTCGGGAGGTAAAGCAGTTGGCGTGTAACAGTGACTGTGCAGGTGGTCGGGGGGTAAAGCAGTTGGCGTGTAACAGTGACTGTGCAGGTGGTCGGGGGGTAAAGCAGTTGGCGTGTAACAGTGACTGTGCAGGTGGTCGGGGGGTAAAGCAGTTGGCGTGTAACAGTGACTGTGCAGGCGGTCGGGGGGTAAAGCAGTTGGCGTGTAACAGTGACTGTGCAGGTGGTCGGGAGGTAAAGCAGTTGGCGTGTAACAGTGACTGTGCAGGTGGTCGGGGGGTAAAGCAGTCGGCGTGTAACAGTGACTGTGCAGGTGGTCGGGAGGTAAAGCAGTTGGCGTGTAACAGTGACTGTGCAGGTGGTCGGGGGGTAAAGCAGTTGGCGTGTAACAGTGACTGTGCAGGTGGTCGGGGGGTAAAGCAGTTGGCGTGTAACAGTGACTGTGCAGGTGGTCGGGGGGTAAAGCAGTTGGCGTGTAACAGTGACTGTGCAGGCGGTCGGGGGGTAAAGCAGTTGGCGTGTAACAGTGACTGTGCAGGTGGTCGGGAGGTAAAGCAGTTGGCGTGTAACAGTGACTGTGCAGGCGGTCGGGGGGTAAAGCAGTTGGCGTGTAACAGTGACTGTGCAGGTGGTTGGGAGGTAAAGCAGTTGGCGTGTAACAGTGACTGTGCAGGTGGTTGGGAGGTAAAGCAGTCGGCGTGTAACAGTGACTGTGCAGGTGGTCGGGAGGTAAAGCAGTTGGCGTGTAACAGTGACTGTGCAGGTGGTCGGGGGGTAAAGCAGTCGGCGTGTAACAGTGACTGTGCAGGTGGTCGGGAGGTAAAGCAGTTGGCGTGTAACAGTGACTGTGCAGGTGGTCGGGGGGTAAAGCAGTTGGCGTGTAACAGTGACTGTGCAGGTGGTCGGGAGGTAAAGCAGTTGGCGTGTAACAGTGACTGTGCAGGTGGTCGGGAGGTAACGCAGTTGGCGTGTAACAGTGACTGTGCAGGTGGTCGGGAGGTAAAGCAGTTGGCGTGTAACAGTGACTGTGCAGGTGGTCGGGAGGTAAAGCAGTTGGCGTGTAACAGTGACTGTGCAGGTGGTCGGGAGGTAAAGCAGTTGGCGTGTAACAGTGACTGTGCAGGTGGTCGGGAGGTAACGCAGTTGGCGTGTAACAGTGACTGTGCAGGTGGTCGGGAGGTAACGCAGTTGGCGTGTAACAGTGACTGCAGGTGGTCGGGAGGTAAAGCAGTTGGCGTGTAACAGTGACTGTGCAGGTGGTCGGGAGGTAAAGCAGTTGGCGTGTAACAGTGACTGTGCAGGTGGTCGGGGGGTAAAGCAGTTGGCGTGTAACAGTGACTGTGCAGGTGGTCGGGAGGTAACGCAGTTGGCGTGTAACAGTGACTGTGCAGGTGGTCGGGGGGTAACGCAGTTGGCGTGTAACAGTGACTGCAGGTGGTCGGGGGGTAAAGCAGTTGGCGTGTAACAGTGACTGTGCAGGTGGTCGGGGGGTAAAGCAGTTGGCGTGTAACAGTGACTGCAGGTGGTCGGGAGGTAAAGCAGTTGGCGTGTAACAGTGACTGTGCAGGTGGTCGGGGGGTAAAGCAGTTGGCGTGTAACAGTGACTGTGCAGGTGGTCGGGAGGTAACGCAGTTGGCGTGTAACAGTGACTGTGCAGGTGGTCGGGAGGTAACGCAGTTGGCGTGTAACAGTGACTGCAGGTGGTCGGGAGGTAAAGCAGTTGGCGTGTAACAGTGACTGTGCAGGTGGTCGGGGGGTAAAGCAGTTGGCGTGTAACAGTGACTGTGCAGGTGGTCGGGGGGTAAAGCAGTTGGCGTGTAACAGTGACTGTGCAGGTGGTCGGGGGGTAAAGCAGTTGGCGTGTAACAGTGACTGTGCAGGTGGTCGGGGGGTAAAGCAGTTGGCGTGTAACAGTGACTGTGCAGGTGGTCGGGGGGTAAAGCAGTTGGCGTGTAACAGTGACTGTGCAGGTGGTCGGGGGGTAAAGCAGTTGGCGTGTAACAGTGACTGTGCAGGTGGTCGGGGGGTAAAGCAGTTGGCGTGTAACAGTGACTGTGCAGGTGGTCGGGGGGTAAAGCAGTTGGCGTGTAACAGTGACTGTGCAGGTGGTCGGGGGGTAAAGCAGTTGGCGTGTAACAGTGACTGTGCAGGTGGTCGGGGGGTAAAGCAGTCTGCGTGTAACAGTGACTGTGCAGGTGGTCGGGAGGTAAAGCAGTTGGCGTGTAACAGTGACTGTGCAGGCGGTCGGGGGGTAAAGCAGTTGGCGTGTAACAGTGACTGTGCAGGTGGTCGGGGGGTAAAGCAGTTGGCGTGTAACAGTGACTGTGCAGGTGGTCGGGAGGTAAAGCAGTTGGCGTGTAACAGTGACTGTGCAGGTGGTCGGGGGGTAAAGCAGTTGGCGTGTAACAGTGACTGTGCAGGTGGTCGGGGGGTAAAGCAGTTGGCGTGTAACAGTGACTGTGCAGGTGGTCGGGGGGTAAAGCAGTCTGCGTGTAACAGTGACTGTGCAGGTGGTCGGGAGGTAAAGCAGTTGGCGTGTAACAGTGACTGTGCAGGTGGTCGGGAGGTAAAGCAGTTGGCGTGTAACAGTGACTGTGCAGGTGGTCGGGGGGTAAAGCAGTTGGCGTGTAACAGTGACTGTGCAGGCGGTCGGGGGGTAAAGCAGTTGGCGTGTAACAGTGACTGTGCAGGCGGTCGGGAGGTAAAGCAGTTGGCGTGTAACAGTGACTGTGCAGGTGGTCGGGAGGTAACGCAGTTGGCGTGTAACAGTGACTGTGCAGGTGGTCGGGAGGTAACGCAGTTGGCGTGTAACAGTGACTGTGCAGGCGGTCGGGAGGTAACGCAGTTGGCGTGTAACAGTGACTGTGCAGGCGGTCGGGGGGTAACGCAGTTGGCGTGTAACAGTGACTGTGCAGGTGGTCGGGGGGTAAAGCAGTTGGCGTGTAACAGTGACTGTGCAGGTGGTCGGGGGGTAAAGCAGTTGGCGTGTAACAGTGACTGTGCAGGTGGTCGGGGGGTAAAGCAGTTGGCGTGTAACAGTGACTGTGCAGGTGGTCGGGAGGTAAAGCAGTTGGCGTGTAACAGTGACTGTGCAGGCGGTCGGGGGGTAAAGCAGTTGGCGTGTAACAGTGACTGTGCAGGTGGTCGGGAGGTAAAGCAGTTGGCGTGTAACAGTGACTGTGCAGGTGGTCGGGGGGTAAAGCAGTCGGCGTGTAACAGTGACTGTGCAGGTGGTCGGGAGGTAAAGCAGTTGGCGTGTAACAGTGACTGTGCAGGTGGTCGGGAGGTAAAGCAGTTGGCGTGTAACAGTGACTGTGCAGGCGGTCGGGGGGTAAAGCAGTTGGCGTGTAACAGTGACTGTGCAGGCGGTCGGGAGGTAACGCAGTTGGCGTGTAACAGTGACTGTGCAGGCGGTCGGGAGGTAACGCAGTCGGCGTGTAACAGTGACTGTGCAGGTGGTCGGGAGGTAACGCAGTTGGCGTGTAACAGTGACTGTGCAGGTGGTCGGGAGGTAACGCAGTTGGCGTGTAACAGTGACTGTGCAGGTGGTCGGGAGGTAAAGCAGTTGGCGTGTAACAGTGACTGCAGGTGGTCGGGAGGTAACGCAGTTGGCGTGTAACAGTGACTGTGCAGGTGGTCGGGAGGTAAAGCAGTTGGCGTGTAACAGTGACTGTGCAGGTGGTCGGGAGGTAAAGCAGTTGGCGTGTAACAGTGACTGTGCAGGCGGTCGGGGGGTAAAGCAGTTGGCGTGTAACAGTGACTGTGCAGGTGGTCGGGAGGTAACGCAGTTGGCGTGTAACAGTGACTGTGCAGGTGGTCGGGAGGTAAAGCAGTTGGCGTGTAACAGTGACTGCAGGTGGTCGGGAGGTAACGCAGTCGGCGTGTAACAGTGACTGTGCAGGTGGTCGGGAGGTAACGCAGTTGGCGTGTAACAGTGACTGTGCAGGTGGTCGGGGGGTAAAGCAGTTGGCGTGTAACAGTGACTGTGCAGGTGGTCGGGAGGTAAAGCAGTTGGCGTGTAACAGTGACTGTGCAGGTGGCCGGGAGGTAAAGCAGTTGGCGTGTAACAGTGACTGTGCAGGTGGTCGGGGGGTAAAGCAGTTGGCGTGTAACAGTGACTGCAGGTGGTCGGGGGGTAAAGCAGTTGGCGTGTAACAGTGACTGTGCAGGTGGTCGGGGGGTAACGCAGTCGGCGTGTAACAGTGACTGTGCAGGTGGTCGGGGGGTAACGCAGTTGGCGTGTAACAGTGACTGTGCAGGTGGTCGGGAGGTAACGCAGTTGGCGTGTAACAGTGACTGTGCAGGTGGTCGGGAGGTAAAGCAGTTGGCGTGTAACAGTGACTGTGCAGGTGGTCGGGAGGTAAAGCAGTTGGCGTGTAACAGTGACTGTGCAGGTGGTCGGGAGGTAAAGCAGTTGGCGTGTAACAGTGACTGTGCAGGTGGTCGGGGGGTAAAGCAGTTGGCGTGTAACAGTGACTGTGCAGGTGGTCGGGGGGTAACGCAGTTGGCGTGTAACAGTGACTGTGCAGGTGGTCGGGGGGTAAAGCAGTTGGCGTGTAACAGTGACTGTGCAGGTGGTCGGGGGGTAAAGCAGTTGGCGTGTAACAGTGACTGTGCAGGCGGTCGGGAGGTAACGCAGTTGGCGTGTAACAGTGACTGTGCAGGTGGTCGGGGGGTAACGCAGTTGGCGTGTAACAGTGACTGTGCAGGTGGTCGGGGGGTAAAGCAGTTGGCGTGTAACAGTGACTGTGCAGGTGGTCGGGAGGTAAAGCAGTTGGCGTGTAACAGTGACTGTGCAGGTGGTCGGGGGGTAAAGCAGTTGGCGTGTAACAGTGACTGTGCAGGTGGTCGGGAGGTAACGCAGTTGGCGTGTAACAGTGACTGTGCAGGTGGTCGGGGGGTAAAGCAATTGGCGTGTAACAGTGACTGTGCAGGTGGTCGGGGGGTAAATCAGTCGGCGTGTAACAGTGACTGTGCAGGCGGTCGGGGTGTAAAGCAGTCGGCGTGTAATAGATACGGTGCAGGCGGTCGGGGTGTAAAGCAGTCGGCGTGTAACAGATACGGTGCAGGCTGTCGGGGTGTAAAGCAGTCTGCGTGTAACAGATACGGTGCAGACGGTTGGGGTGTAAATCAGTCGGCGTGTAATAGATACGGTGCAGGCTGTCGGGGTGTAAAGCAGTCGGCGTGTAACAGATATGGTGCAGACGGTTGGGGTGTAAATCAGTTCGCGTGTAATAGATACGGTGCAGGCGGTCGGGGTGTAAAGCAGTCTGCGTGTAACAGATACGGTGCAGGCGGTTGGGGTGTAAAACAGTCGGCGTGTAACAGATACGGTGCAGGCTGTCGGGGTGTAAAGCAGTCGGCGTGTAACAGATACGGTGCAGGCGGTTGGGGTGTAAAACAGTCTGCGTGTAACAGATACGGTGCAGGCGGTTGGGGTGTAAAACAGTCGGCGTGTAACAGATACGGTGCAGGCTGTCGGGGTGTAAAGCAGTCGGCGTGTAACAGATACGGTGCAGGCGGTTGGGGTGTAAAACAGTCGGCGTGTAACAGATACGGTGCAGGCGGTCGGGGTGTAAAACAGTCGGCGTGTAACAGATACGGTGCAGGCGGTTGGGGTGTAAAACAGTCGGCGTGTAACAGACACGGTGCAGGCGGTCGGGGTGTAAAGCATTCTGCGTGTAACAGACACGGTGCAGGCAATGTAGGAGCCCCTTATTAGACAATTTACACCCCCCTCCCCCTGCTCTTATCTGGGAAGACCTGTAGTTATCTGTAATTGCCATTTAGACGAGGGATATAATCAGAACCATGTTACAAAAGAAATAGTTTAGGGTGTGAAAGTCGCCCACAAATCACTGGCCCTGGCTCCCCAGGAGCTAGGACGTGGCTCATTCACATTCTCACCGTGTCGGCATTTGGACAACATGACGCCGTACCTTAACAAAGTGACACAACAGCGAGAGACACATGGTCTCCACACAGTGCCTGCGCAAATATCACCTAGTGATGCGTTGCTGCCAGCCAATCACAGGCCTGGGAACCCCAGCTCCGCCTTCTTATGATGTGGTATATGGTGGAGCTGAACCGGCAGAGGGTAACAGCATGTGGTACGTATTGTGTCATGTTCTGTATGTGTGTATGAATGGTTACTCTGTGGCCTCGCTGGCCCGTCTAGCACTGGGAGCAGAGCTGTATTAGTTACTGGGATACTCCGCTCCTTCCTTGCACCTCTGAATGTCATTTCTGGTCAGCGGAATTCTGCATCTGAGATGACCTTTCACCTCTCCCTAGGCCGCCGAATTATCCATCAAGTTCCTGGTTCCAAGCAGAAGTTTGGAAGTAATTCATGTGGTCGGCCCTAAGCTAGTGTCTGCTGGAAAACACAATGCGGTAAGAGACTGTGTATATAGGGTATGTGTCGATCCTCCCCCCGTGTGTGTATACAGGGTATATATCCCCCCTCCCGTGTATGTGTATATAGGTTATATATCCCCCCTCTCGTGTATGTGTATATAGGCTATTTATCCCCCCTCCCGTGTATGTGTATATAGGCTATTTATCCCCCCTCCCGTGTATGTGTATATAGGGTATATATCCCCCCTCCCGTGTATGTGTATATAGGGTATATATCCCCCCTCCCGTGTATGTGTATATAGGGTATATATCCCCCCCTCCCGTGTGTGTATATAGGGTATGTGTCCCCCCCCCCGGTGTGTGTGTATACAGGGTATATATCCCCCCTCCCGTGTATGTGTATATAGGGTATACATCCCCCCTCCCGTGTGTGTGTATAGGGTATGTGTCTTTTCCCCTCCCCCCCTCTCGTTTATGTGTATATAGGGTATATATCCCCCCTCCCGTGTACGTGTATATAGGGTATACATACCCCCTCCCGTGTATGTGTATATAGGGTATATATCCCCCCCTCCCGTGTGTGTTTAGGGTATATATCCCCACCCCCACCCGTGTATGGGTACATAGGCTATATGTCTCTACCTCCTGTGTGTTACCCTACTAAAGTGACCATTAGAGGATCGGTACACGGAGCTGGTGGTTATGTTCCTGGTACCAGTGATGACGTGTGCTGTGTGACATAGCGTGTTACCCTGCTGGAAGCGGCATTAGAGGACAGGAGGCTGCGGCCATTGGGGTACACGGAGCTGTTGGTTATGTTCCTGGTACCAGTGATGACGTGTGCTGTGTGACATGGCGTGTTACCCTGCTGAAAGCGGCATTAGAGGACAGGAGGCTGCGGCCATTGGGGTACACGGAGCTGGTGGTTATGTTCCTGGTACCAGTGATGACGTGTGCTGTGTGACATGGCGTGTTACCCTGCTGGAAGCGGCATTAGAGGACAGGAGGCTGCGGCCATTGGGGTACACGGAGCTGGTGGTTATGTTCCTGGTACCAGTGATGACGTGTGCTGTGTGACATGGCGTGTTACCCTGCTGGAAGCGGCATTAGAGGACAGGAGGCTGCGGCCATTGGGGTACACGGAGCTGGTGGTTATGTTCCTGGTACCAGTGATGACGTGTGCTGTGTGACATGGCGTGTTACCCTGCTGGAAGCGGCATTAGAGGACAGGAGGCTGCGGCCATTTGGGTACACGGAGCTGGTGGTTATGTTCCTGGTACCAGTGATGACGTGTGCTGTGTGACATGGCGTGTTACCCTGCTGGAAGCGGCATTAGAGGACAGGAGGCTGCGCCCATTGGGGTACACGGAGCTGGTGGTTATGTTCCTGGTACCAGTGATGACGTGTGCTGTGTGACATGGCGTGTTACCCTGCTGGAAGCGGCATTAGAGGACAGGAGGCTGCGGCCATTGGGGTACACGGAGCTGGTGGTTATGTTCCTGGTACCAGCGTGAGATGACGTGTGCTATGGCGTTTTACCCTGCAGGTAGTGGCCATTAGAGGACGGGCTGCATAATGATTGCGGCAGTGCAGGGTGATACGGTCAGAGGGTCACAGCTGATCACCACCCAGTGTACTCTCTTGTGTACCATAATCCTAGATGTAAGACATATTCCCCATGTCTGGGCTTTGCAGTGATTTCTGCAGTGCACGGCTGTTGTCTGGTGATCACACGTCCTCTGCTGAATCTATGAGGCTGGGTTGGATCAGGAAGCACAGTGTTCCTGCCCTCTGCCCTATTCCCTGGCTTTTATAAAGTTCTGCAATGTTTATCCTCGAAGGGACGGGGCTTAATGTCATCATACCTAGTGGTGACGCATTTAAGACCCACCCCTTCTGGTTCTGCACAGAAGCAACTTTTATTGGGAGTCTTTCTGCGGGGCAGACGAGTGAACCCTGGCAGTGCTTAGTACTAGTCCCACTCATAAATAGAAGCAGTGGGTGTCACGATTCTGGGTGCGGTGATTGTTCAGATACGCCAATCTGAGAACGCTGCCCGTGACAACTTACTGATTACCACCAGCAGAAGAACCAGTTGCTGCGCCAGCCAGGCTAAGCGACCTTTGAGGGACCACGCCCAGGGCAAGCTTCTGCTCTCACCCGCACACAATTATTAATACGTAAAAAATTAGGTAACATGAGCCTCTCAAGGTTGTGGTTTAAAAATACAGACAACCAGAACTAAAATTAAGATAATTTAATTTAAGTAAAAACTTCAAAGCTTATTGTTACAGAAAAAAGAAAGGTTACAAGAATATAATAGTGTAAATAGCCACATAAGTAATTACAATCTCAAGAAATAAAAATAGGGGAAAAAAGGTACAAAATTCATATCACCTAGGCAGGGCTGAACGCTGATTGAGGTGAAGTCTCCTCCGGTAGGTATGTTTCATTATGATCATCTCGACCCCTTCACTATAATGAATGAATTGTGTCCCATATTTAAACCCCTTCCAATTCACCTCCAGCCCCCACCGCTTGGGATTCCTGTTTAACCCTTCCAAAGCTAGAATGCATTGAGTTTCAGCTCATACTGAGGTTTCTCAGCCATTCTGGCAGGGGCGGATTTTCTGATCTTTCTGGCTGGTCTGGTAATGAGCCCTGGACTAGTTTTCTCATATTTCATGGCTTGCTTTACAGCTGTAGTATGAGGCCTGCGTAAATATCCTGGCCTTTACAACCAGGTCCCAGGAAGGGAAAGTCACACCCTGCTGGCTAAAGCGTCTCTGAGGGATTCCCCCCAGGCACTTACTGTAAATGCATTCTCCAAACCAACTCTGGCTTCCGGCATCACAGGGTATCTGACACCTCTGGCTGTACTGTATAAAGCTCTATCCCAGCAGAGTCATTAGGTGTCAACCAGTGGTCAGTCTACTTCACTTTCTACCATACAATATACAGCTGGAGCCACGCTCATCTATCTTCTCTGCTGCACCAAGGCTTATTAGCATAAACCTTTCATCTATTGTTCTCAGCTGTAATACAATACAGATAACAATACAGTAGGGGTAGATGAGCAGGGCTCCATCTGTACTGTACATTGATAAGTCGCCCAATTACAGTCATGCCCATTTCCATATAAAATTGGGCGTTCCTTACAGTGGGGGTTACCCACAGAGTCGCCACTCCCTCTATGATTTTGGTTTGCTGTAATCTGTTGCTCATGACATCCCAGGAGGTCAATAGATTGTGCGATACCCAAGATCTGTGGTCTGGCATTAAATCACTACAAAGAGTCAATTCTGGTGCTCAAACTGATCAACAACTGAACATCTTGGCCATAGCATTATGCTTGTATGCATTGAGTTGTTGCCACGTGATTGGCTGATTATGGTGTAGTGAATAAAGTGCCATCGTGTGATTATCCTGTGTGAGGGGATAGGAATAAATATATATATATCCCGGTGTACTATCAGGCAGCTGAGCTCTATCTGAACCTGGACCTCGTCAAGGAAGCCATCGATGCCTTTATATATGGGGAAGAGTGGAACAAAGCAAAGCGAGTGGCAAAGGAGCTGGATGCCAGGTAATGCCAGGTCTCGTGTGTGGCACAGCCCCAACATGCTTACACCCTGTACACCCCACTATTACTGCCACCGATGCCAGTCCCGGGGGGCACCACCTAATACCACTGATTGTGGCACAGTCCCAGTGACATGCTTACACCCCACTATTACTGCCACCGATGCCAGTCCCGGGGGGGCACCACCTAATACCACTGATTGTAGCACAGTCCCAGTGACATGCTTACACCCCACTATTACTGCCACCGATGCCGGTCCTGGGGGGGGCACCACCTAATGCCACTGATTGTGGCACAGTCCCAGTGACATGCTTACACCCCGTACACCCTACTATTACTGCCACCGATGCCATGCTTACACCCCGTACACCCCACTATTACTGCCACCGATGCCAGTCCTGGGGGGGGGCACCACCTAATGCCACTGATTGTGGCACAGTCCCAGTGACATGCTTACACCCCGTACACCCTACTATTACTGCCACCGATGCCATGCTTACACCCCGTACACCCCACTATTACCGCCACCGATGCCAGTCCTGGGGGGGGGCACCACCTAATACCACTGATTGTGGCACAGTCCCAGTGACATGCTTACACCCCGTACACCCCACTATTACTGCCACCGATGCCAGTCCTGGGGGGGGGCACCACCTAATATCACTGATTGTGGCACAGTCCCAGTGATATGCTTACACCCCGTACACCCCACTATTACTGCCACCGATGCCGGTCCTGGGGGGGGCACCACCTAATACCACTGATTGTGGCACAGTCCCAGTGACATGCTTACACCCCGTACACCCCACTATTACTGCCACCGATGCCAGTCCCAGGGGGCACCACCTAATACCACTGATTGTGACGTGTGCAATGTCTTCCCCTGTACAGGTACGAGCAGTACGTGGATGAGCGATATAAAGACTACTTGAAGAATCAGGGAAAAGTTGATTCTGTGAGATAATATTTTATTTATTTTCTCTGCCCAGAACTATCTTCTCCATCCGTATCACCAACCTACCTAACAGCCCATATGTGTCTCCATCCGTATCACCAACCTACCTAACAGCCCATATGTGTCTCCATCCGTATCACCAACCTACCTAACAGCCCATATGTGTCTCCATCCGTATCACCAACCTACCTAACAGCCCATATGTGTCTCCATCCGTATCACCAACCTACCTAACAGCCCATATGTGTCTCCATCCGTATCACCAACCTACCTGACAGCCCATATGTGTCTCCATCCGTATCACCAACCTACCTGACAGCCCATATGTGTCTCTATCCGTATCACCAACCTACCTGACAGCCCATATGTGTCTCCATCCGTATCACCAACCTACCTTACAGCCCATATGTGTCTCTATCCGTATCACCAACCTACCTAACAGCCCACAGCCCATATGTGTCTCTATCCGTATCACCAACCTACCTGACAGCCCATATGTGTCTCCATCCGTATCATCAACCTACCTGACAGCCCATATGTGTCTCTATCCGTAACACCATCCTACCTAACAGCCCATATGTGTCTCCATCCGTATCACCAACCTACCTGACAGCCCATATGTGTCTCCATCCGTATCACCAACCTACCTGACAGCCCATATGTGTCTCCATCCGTATCACCAACCTACCTAACAGCCCATATGTGTCTCTATCCGTATCACCAACCTACCTAACAGCCCATATGTGTCTCTATCCGTATCACCAACCTACCTAACAGCCCATATGTGTCTCTATCCGTAACACCAACCTACCTAACAGCCCATATGTGTCTCTATCCGTATCACCAACCTACCTGACAGCCCATATGTGTCTCCATCCGTATCACCAACCTACCTAACAGCCCATATGTGTCTCTATCTGTATCACCAACCTACCTGACAGCCCATGTGTGTCTCTATCCGTATCACCAACCTACCTAACAGCCCATATGTGTCTCTATCCGTATCACCAACCTACCTAACAGCCCATATGTGTCTCTATCCGTAACACCAACCTACCTAACAGCCCATATGTGTCTCTATCCGTATCACCAACCTACCTAACAGCCCTTATGTGACTCCTTACCATTCCTCCTACTGCTCCACTTACCCTGGTTCTTCACTCTCTACCCCTACAGCTCCACGTAATATTCCTTCCTCCCATCTACCTCTCCTGCACCACGTAATATCCCTTCCTCCCATCTACCTCTCCTCCTCCCCGTAATATCCCTTCCTCCCATCTACCTCTCCTGCTCCATGTAATATCCCTTCCTCCCATCTGCCTCTCCTGCTCCACGTAATATCCCTTCCTCCCATCTGCCTCTCCTGCTCCACGTAATATCCCTTCCTCCTTTCTACCTCTCCTGCTCCATGTAATATCCCTTCCTCCCATCTACCTCTCCTGCTCCCCGTAATATCCCTTCCTCCCATCTACCTCTCCTGCTCCATGTAATATCCCATCCTCCCATCTACCTCTCCTGCTCCACGTAATATCCCTTCCTAACATCTACCTCTCCTGCTCCACGTAATATCCCTTCCTCCTTTCTACCTCTCCTGCTCCACGTAATATCCCTTCCTCCCATCTGCCTCTACAGCTCCACGTAATATTCCTTCCTCCCATCTACCTCTCCTGCTCCACGTAATATCCCTTCCTCCCATCTACCTCTCCTGCTCCATGTAATATCCCTTCCTCCCATCTACCTCTCCTGCTCCACGTAATATCCCTTCCTCCCATCTACCTCTCCTGCTCCACGTAATATCCCTTCCTCCCATCTACCTCTCCTGCTCCACGTAATATCCCTTCCTACCATCTGCCTCTCCTGCTCCACGTAATATCCCTTCCTCCTTTCTACCTCTCCTGCTCCACGTAATATCCCTTCCTCCCATCTACCTCTACTGCTCCCCGTAATATCCCTTCCTCCCATCTACCTCTCCTGCTCCCCGTAATATCCCTTCCTCCCATCTACCTCTCCTGCTCCATGTATTATCCCATCCTCCCATCTACCTCTCCTGCTCCACGTAATATCCCTTCCTACCATCTACCTCTCCTGCTCCACGTAATATCCCTTCCTCCCATCTACCTCTCTTGCTCCACGTAATATTCCATCCTCCCATCTACCTCTCCTGCTCCACGTAATATCCCTTCCTCCCATCTGCCTCTCCTGCTCCCCGTAATATCCCTTCCTCACATCTACCTCTCCTCCTCCCCGTAATATCCCTTCCTCCCATCTACCTCTCCTGCTCCCCGTAATATCCCTTCCTCCCATCTACCTCTCCTCCTCCCCGTAATATCCCTTCCTCCCATCTGCCTCTCCTGCTTCACGTAATATCCCTTCCTCCCATCTACCTCGCCTCCTCCCCGTAATATCCCTTCCTCCCATCTACCTCTCTTGCTCCACGTAATATCCCTTCCTAACATCTACCACTCCTGCTCCACGTAATATCCCTTCCTCCCATCTACCTTTACTGGTCCACGTAATATCCCTTCCTCCCATCTACCTCTCCTGCTCCACGTAATATCCCTTCCTACCATCTACCTCTCCTGCTCCACGTAATATCCCTTCCTCCCATCTACCTCTCTTGCTCCACGTAATATCCCTTCCTCCCATCTACCTCTCTTGCTCCACGTAATATCCCTTCCTCCCATCTACCTCTCCTGCTCCACGTAATATCCCTTCCTCCCATCCACCTCCCCTGCTCCCCGTAATATCCCTTCTTCCCATATACCTCTACTGCTCCACGTAATATCCCTTCCTCCCATCTACCTCTCCTGCTCCACGTAATATCCCTTCCTCCCATCCACCTCCTCTGCTCCCCGTAATATCCCTTCCTCCCATCTACCTCTCCTGCTCCACGTAATATCCCTTCCTCCCATCTACCTCTCCTGCTCCACGTAATATCCCTTCCTCCCATCTACCTCTACTGCTCCACGTAATATCCCTTCCTCCCATCTACTTCTCCTGCTCCACGTAATATCCCTTCCTCCCATACCTCTACTGCTCCACGTAATATCCCTTACTCCCATCTACCTCTACTGCTCCACGTAATATCCCTTCCTCCCATCTACCTCTCCTGCTCCACGTAATATCCCTTCCTCCCATCTGCCTCTCCTGCTCCCCGTAATATCCCTTCCTCACATCTACCTCTCCTCCTCCCCGTAATATCCCTTCCTCCCATCTACCTCTCTTGCTCCACGTAATATCCCTTCCTAACATCTACCACTCCTGCTCCACGTAATATCCCTTCCTCCCATCTACCTTTACTGGTCCACGTAATATCCCTTCTTCCCATCTGCCTTTCCTCCTCCACGTAATATCCCTTCCTCCCATCTACCTCTACTGCTCCACGTAATATCCCTTCCTCCCATCTACCTCTCCTGCTCCATGTAATATCCCTTCCTCCCATCTACCTCTACTGCTCCACGTAATATCCCTTCCTCCCATACCTCTACTGCTCCACGTAATACACCTACCTCCCATCTGCCTCTACTGCTCCACGTAATATCCCTTCCTCCCATACCTCTACTGCTCCACGTAATATCCCATCCTCCCATCTACCTCTTCTGCTCCATGTAATATCCCTTCCTCCCATCTACCACTCCTGCTCCACGTAATATCCCTTCCTCCCATCTACCTTTACTGGTCCACGTAATATCCCTTCCTCCCATCTGCCTCTCCTGCTCCACGTAATATACCTTCCTCCCATCTACCTCTACTGCTCCACGTAATATCCATTCCTCCCATCTACCTCTACTGCTCCACGTAATATCCCTTCCTCCCATCTACTTCTCCTGCTCCCCGTAATATCCCTTCCTCCCACCTACTTCTCCTGCTCCACGTAATATCCCTTCCTCCCATACCTCTACTGCTCCACATAATATCCCATCCTCCCATCTACCTCTCCTGCTCCCCGTAATATCCCTTCCTCCCATCTACCTCTACTGCTCCATGTAATATCCCTTCCTCCCATCTACCTCTACTGCTCCACGTAATATCCCTTCCTCCCATCTACCTCTCCTGCTCCACGTAATATCCCTTCCTCCCATCCACCTCCCCTGCTCCCCGTAATATCCCTTCTTCCCATCTACCTCTACTGCTCCACGTAATATCCCTTCCTCCCATCTACCTCTCCTGCTCCACGTAATATCCCTTCCTCCCATCCACCTCCTCTGCTCCCCGTAATATCCCTTCCTCCCATCTACCTCTCCTGCTCCACGTAATATCCCTTCCTCCCATCTACCTCTCCTGCTCCACGTAATATCCCTTCCTCCCATCTACCTCTCCTGCTCCACGTAATATCCCTTCCTCCCATCTACCTCTCCTGCTCCACGTAATATCCCTTCCTCCCATCCTCCCATCTACCTCTCCTGCTCCACGTAATATCCCATCCTCCCATCTACCTCTCCTGCTCCACGTAATATCCCTTCCTCCCATCTACCTCTCCTCCTCCACGTAATATCCCTTCCTCCCATCCTCCCATCTACCTCTCCTGCTCCTCGTAATATCCCCTCCTCCCATCTACCTCTCCTACTCCACATAATATTCCATCCTCCCATCTACCTCTCCTGCTCCACGTAATATCCCTTCCTCCCATCTACCTCTCCTGCTCCACGTAATATCCCTTCCTCCCATCTACCTCTCCTGCTCCACGTAATATCCCTTCCTCCCATCTGCCTCTCCTGCTCCACGTAATATCCCTTCCTCCCATCTACCTCTCCCGCTCCACGTAATATCCCTTCCTCCTTTCTACCTCTCCTGCTCCACGTAATATCCCTTCCTCCCATCTACCTCTCCCGCTCCACGTAATATCCCTTCCTCCCATCTACCTCTACTGCTCCACGTAATATCCCTTCCTCCCATCTACCTCTCCTGCTCCACGTAATATCCCTTCCTCCCATCTACCGCTCCTGCTCCCCGTATTATCCCTTCCTCCCATCTACCTCTCCTGCTCCATGTAATATCCCATCCTCCCATCTACCTCTCCTGCTCCACGTAATATCCCTTCCTCTCATCTACCTCTTCTGCTCCACGTAATATCCCTTCTTCCCATCTACCTCTCCTACTCCTCATAATATTCCATCCTCCCATCTACCTCTCCTGCTCCCCGTAATATCCCTTCCTCCCGTCTACCTCTCCTGCTCCACGTAATATCCCTTCCTCCCATCTACCTCTCCTGCTCCACGTAATATCCCTTCCTCCCATCTACCTCTCCTGCTGCACATAATATCCCTTCCTCCCATCTACCTCTCCTGCTCCCCTTAATCTCCCACCATTGTCAATACATGTGCGGTTTCTTGTAGTAACCCCTTGTTTGTGTGTATGATATGTTTCTTGTCTTCCAGCTGGTTGGCGTTGATGTTTTGGCTGCTCTGGATATGTACGCAGATCGGGGGCAATGGGAGAAGTGTCTGGACATAGCGGCTCAGCAGGTACGGAGATATATGCCCAGCGTGACATCTTATTATAGTGAGGTATCGCCGTCTCAGAGCCTTGCCTCCTTATGTAAAACTTGTCAGACTGAAACATGGGGAGTATAAGAAAGTCCTCAGACATCCAGTGTAAGGTGATAATGGAGGCAGTGGAGCTCGGAGTGAGTGTTACATGTAGCAGTGCGTGCAGTGGCCTGTGCAGGACATGAGAGCAGCGGACATCCCAGACTCAGCGATAGCGATTTCCTAGTGATAAAGTGATCGAGTAGAGGAGTCTATTTCCCACACACAGACCTGATATTCAGCAAGAGGAGGGGAAGCGGTGACATGGAGAGCAGGTGTGCCCGGGTAACTGTGCCCAGGGGAGAGTGCCAGGGTAACGGTGCCCAGAGGAGAGTGCCAGGGTAGTGGTACACAGGAGAGCGTGCCAGGGTAATAGTGCACAGGAGAGAGTGCCAGGGTAATAGTGCACAGGAGAGAGTGCCGGGGTAATGGTACACAGGAGAGAGTGCCAGGGTAATGGTACACAGGAGAGAGTGCCAGGGTAATGGTACACAGGAGAGAGTGCCGGGGTAATGGTACACAGGAGAGAGTGCCAGGGTAATGGTACACAGGAGAGAGTGCCAGGGTAATGGTACACAGGAGAGAGTGCCGGGGTAATGGTACACAGGAGAGAGTGCCGGGGTAACAGTGCACAGGAGAGAGTGCCGGGGTAACAGTGCACAGGAGAGAGTGCCGGGGTAATGGTACACAGGAGAGAGTGCCGGGGTAATGGTACACAGGAGAGAGTGCCAGGGTAATGGTACACAGGAGAGAGTGCCGGGGTAACGGTACACAGGAGAGAGTGCCGGGGTAACAGTGCACAGGAGAGAGTGCCGGGGTAACAGTGCACAGGAGAGAGTGCCGGGGTAATGGTACACAGGAGAGCGTGCCGGGGTAATGGTACACAGGAGAGAGTGCCGGGGTAACAGTGCACAGGAGAGAGTGCCGGGGTAATGGTACACAGGAGAGAGTGCCGGGGTAATGGTACACAGGAGAGAGTGCCAGGGTAACGGTACACAGGGGAGAGTGCCGGGGTAATAGTACACAGGAGAGGGTGCCAGGGTAACGGTACACAGGAGAGCGTGCCGGGGTAATGGTACACAGGAGAGAGTGCCAGGGTAACGGTACACAGGAGAGAGTGCCGGGGTAATGGTACACAGGAGAGAGTGCCGGGGTAATGGTACACAGGAGAGAGTGCCGGGGTAACAGTGCACAGGAGAGAGTGCCGGGGTAATGGTACACAGGAGAGAGTGCCGGGGTAACAGTGCACAGGAGAGAGTGCCGGGGTAACGGTACACAGGAGAGAGTGCCGGGGTAATAGTACACAGGAGAGAGTGCCAGGGTAACGGTACACAGGAGAGCGTGCCGGGGTAATGGTACACAGGGGAGCGTGCCGAGGTGATGGTACACAGGAGAGAGTGCCGGGGTAATGGTACACAGGAGAGAGTGCCGGGGTAATGGTACACAGGAGAGAGTGCCGGGGTAATGGTACACAGGAGAGAGTGCCAGGGTAACGGTACACAGGGGAGAGTGCCGGGTTAATAGTACACAGGAGAGGGTGCCAGGGTAACGGTACACAGGAGAGCGTGCCGGGGTAACGGTACACAGGAGAGAGTGCCAGGGTAACGGTACACAGGAGAGCGTGCCGGGGTAACGGTACACAGGAGAGAGTGCCGGGGTAACGGTACACAGGAGAGAGTGCCGGGGTAACGGTGCACAGGAGAGCGTGCCAGGGTAACAGTGCACAGGGGAGCGTGCCAGGGTAACAGTGCACAGGAGAGCGTGCCGGGGTAACGGTACACAGGGGAGAGTGCCGGGGTAATGGTACACAGGAGAGAGTGCCGGGGTAATGGTACACATGGGAGAGTGGGGGGCATGTGCGCCGGGTTAACAGTACACAGGGGAGAGTGGGGGGCATGTGCGCCGGGGTAACAGTACACGGGAGAGTGGGGGGCATGTGCGTCGGGGCAACAGTACACAGGGGAGAGTGGGGGGCGCATGTGCGCCGGGGTAACAGTACACAGGGGAGAGTGGGGAGCATGTGCGCCGGGGTAACAGTACACAGGGGAGAGTGGGGGGCATGTGCGCCGGGGTAACAGTACACAGGGGAGAGTGGGGGGCATGTGCGCCGGGGTAACAGTACACGGGAGAGTGGGGGGCATGTGCGTCGGGGTAACAGTACACAGGGGAGAGTGGGGGGCGCATGTGCGCCGGGGTAACAGTACACAGGGGAGAGTGGGGGGCATGTGCCCTGGGGTAACCGTACACAGGGGAGAGTGGGGGGCATGTGCGTCGGGGTAACAGTACACAGGGGAGAGTGGGGGGCGCATGTGCGCCGGGGTAACAGTACACAGGGGAGAGTGGTGGGCATGTGCGCCGGGGTAACAGTACACAGGGGAGAGTGGGGGGCATGTGCCCTGGGGTAACCGTACACAGGGGAGAGTGGTGGGCATGTGCATCGGGGTAACAGTACACAGGGGAGAGTGGGGGGCATGTGCGCCGGGGTAACAGTACACAGGGGAGAGTGGGGGGCATGTGTGTGGGGTAATAGTATACATGGGAGAGTAGGGATAGAGAGTGGGGGGATAAAGTTATAGAGAGTAGAATGGGGGGTGGAGGGCAGGTGTGTGGGGTAATAGTACACAGTAGAGAGTAGGGATAGAGAGTAGAAGGGGGGGTGGAGGGCAGGTGTGTGGGGTAATAGTATACAGGGGAGTGTGGGGGGATACAGTTATAGAGAGTAGAATGGGGGTGGAGGGCAGGTGTGTGGGGTAATAGTATACAGGGGAGAGTGGGGGGATACAGTTATAGAGAGTAGAATGGGGGGTGGAGGGCAGGTGTGTGGGGTAATAGTATACAGGGGAGTGTGGGGGGATACAGTTATAGAGAGTAGAATGGGGGTGGAGGGCAGGTGTGTGTGGTAATAGTATACAGGGGAGAGTGGGGGAATACAGTTAGAGTAGAGGGGGGCATGTGTGTGGGGTAATAACACTCCATGTGCCTGTGTATTACCCCCAGCACCCTCCTCATTTGCCCCCATGTCTGACCCGTGTGTCTGTGCCACAGAATTATAAAGTTCTCCAGAAATACGTGGCACTGTTTGCTACTCACCTGATAAAGGACGGAAGCTGGGAGAAGGCGTTGGACCTGTATGTGCAGCATGGAGCCCCCGCCAGTGCCCAGGTACCCCTTATATACAGTAATAGCAGCTGTTACACTGTCTCTGTATCACACACGCTGCGTCATGTACAGTAATAGCAGCTGTTACACTGTCTCTGTATTACACACGCTGCGTCATGTACAGTAATAGCAGCTGTTACACTATCTCTGTATTACACACGCTGCGTCATGTATAGTAATAGCAGCTGTTACACTGTCTCTGTATTACACACGCTGCGTTCATGTACAGTAATAGCAGCTGTTACACTTTCTCTGTAGTACACACGCTGCGTTCATGTACAGTAATAGCAGCTGTTACACTGTCTCTGTAGTACACACGCTGCGTCATGTACAGTGATAGCAGCTGTTACACTGTCTCTGTATTACACATGCTGCGTCATGTATAGTAATAGCAGCTGTTACACTGTCTCTGTATTACACACGCTGCGTCATGTACAGTAATAGCAGCTGTTACACTATCTCTGTATTACACACGCTGCGTCATGTACAGTAATAGCAGCTGTTACACTGTCTCTGTAGTACACACGCTGCGTCATGTACAGTGATAGCAGCTGTTACACTGTCTCTGTATTACACATGCTGCGTCATGTATAGTAATAGCAGCTGTTACACTGTCTCTGTATTACACACGCTGCGTCATGTACAGTAATAGCAGCTGTTACACTATCTCTGTATTACACACGCTGCGTCATGTACAGTAATAGCAGCTGTTACACTGTCTCTGTATTACACACGCTGCGTCATGTATAGTAATAGCAGCTGTTACACTGTCTCTATTACACACGCTGCGTCATGTACAGTAATAGCAGCTGTTACACTGTCTCTGTATTACACACGCTGCGTCATGTACAGTAATAGCAGCTGTTACACTGTCTCTGTATTACACACGCTGCGTCATGTATAGTAATAGCAGCTGTTACACTGTCTCTGTATTACACACGCTGCGTCATGTACAGTAATAGCAGCTGTTACACTGTCTCTGTATTACACACGCTGCGTCATGTATAGTAATAGCAGCTGTTACACTGTCTCTGTATTACACACGCTGCGTCATGTACAGTAATAGCAGCTGTTACACTGTCTCTGTATACACACGCTGCGTCATGTACAGTAATAGCAGCTGTTACACTGTCTCTGTATTACACACGCTGCGTCATGTACAGTAATAGCAGCTGTTACACTGTCTCTGTATTACACACGCTGCGTCATGTACAGTAATAGCAGCTGTTACACTGTCTCTGTATTACACACGCTGCGTCATGTACAGTAATAGCAGCTGTTACACTGTCTCTGTATTACACGCTGCGTCATGTACAGTAATAGCAGCTGTTACACTGTCTCTGTATTACACACGCTGCGTCATGTATAGTAATAGCAGCTGTTACACTGTCTATGTATTACACACGCTGCGTCATGTACAGTAATAGCAGCTGTTACACTGTCTCTGTAGTACACACGCTGCATCATGTACAGTAATAGCAGCTGTTACACTGTCTCTGTATTACACACGCTGCGTCATGTACAGTAATAGCAGCTGTTACACTGTCTCTGTATTACACGCTGCGTCATGTACAGTAATAGCAGCTGTTACACTGTCTCTGTATTACACACGCTGCGTCATGTATAGTAATAGCAGCTGTTACACTGTCTCTGTATTACACACGCTGCGTCATGTACAGTAATAGCAGCTGTTACACTGTCTCTGTATTACACACGCTGCGTCATGTACAGTAATAGCAGCTGTTACACTGTCTCTGTATTACACACGCTGCGTCATGTATAGTAATAGCAGCTGTTACACTGTCTCTGTATCGCACACGCTGTGTCATGTACAGTAATAGCAGCTGTTACACTGTCTCTGTAGTACACACGCTGCGTCATGTACAGTAATAGCAGCTGTTACACTGTCTCTGTATTACACACGCTGCGTCATGTATAGTAATAGCAGCTGTTACACTGTCTCTGTATTACACACGCTGCGTCATGTACAGTAATAGCAGCTGTTACACTGTCTCTGTATTACACACGCTGCGTCATGTACAGTAATAGCAGCTGTTACACTGTCTCTGTATTACACACGCTGCGTCATGTACAGTAATAGCAGCTGTTACACTGTCTCTATTACACACGCTGCGTCATGTATAGTAATAGCAGCTGTTACACTGTCTCTGTATTACACACGCTGCGTCATGTACAGTAATAGCAGCTGTTACACTGTCTCTGTATTACACACGCTGCGTCATGTATAGTAATAGCAGCTGTTACACTGTCTCTGTATTACACACGCTGCGTCATGTACAGTAATAGCAGCTGTTACACTGTCTCTGTATTACACACGCTGCGTCATGTACAGTAATAGCAGCTGTTACACTGTCTCTGTATTACACACGCTGCGTCATGTATAGTAATAGCAGCTGTTACACTGTCTCTGTATTACACACGCTGCGTCATGTATAGTAATAGCAGCTGTTACACTGTCTCTGTAGTACACACGCTGCGTCATGTACAGTAATAGCAGCTGTTACACTGTCTCTGTATTACACACGCTGCGTCATGTACAGTGATAGCAGCTGTTACACTGTCTCTGTATTACACACGCTGCGTCATGTACAGTAATAGCAGCTGTTACACTATCTCTGTATTACACACGCTGCGTCATGTACAGTAATAGCAGCTGTTACACTGTCTCTGTATTACACACGCTGCGTCATGTACAGTAATAGCAGCTGTTACACTGTCTCTGTATTACACACGCTGCGTCATGTATAGTAATAGCTGTTACACTGTCTCTGTATTACACACGCTGCGTCATGTACAGTAATAGCAGCTGTTACACTGTCTCTGTATTACACACGCTGCGTCATGTACAGTAATAGCAGCTGTTACACTGTCTCTGTATTACACACGCTGCGTCATGTACAGTAATAGCAGCTGTTACACTGTCTCTGTATTACACACGCTGCGTCATGTACAGTAATAGCAGCTGTTACACTGTCTCTGTATTACACACGCTGCGTCATGTACAGTAATAGCAGCTGTTACAACTGTCTCTGTATTACACACGCTGCGTCATGTACAGTAATAGCAGCTGTTACACTGTCTCTGTATTACACACGCTGCGTCATGTACAGTAATAGCAGCTGTTACACTGTCTCTGTATTACACACGCTGCGTCATGTACAGTAATAGCAGCTGTTACACGGTCTCTGTATTACACATGCTGCGTCATGTACAGTAATAGCAGCTGTTACACTGTCTCTGTATTACACACGCTGCGTCATGTACAGTAATAGCAGCTGTTACACTGTCTCTGTATTACACACGCTGCGTCATGTACAGTAATAGCAGCTGTTACACTGTCTCTGTAGTACACACGCTGCGTCATGTATAGTAATAGCAGCTGTTACACTGTCTCTGTATTACACACGCTGCGTCATGTATAGTAATAGCAGCTGTTACACTGTCTCTGTATCGCACACGCTGTGTCATGTACAGTAATAGCAGCTGTTACACTGTCTCTGTAGTACACACGCTGCGTCATGTACAGTAATAGCAGCTGTTACACTGTCTCTGTATTACACACGCTGCGTCATGTATAGTAATAGCAGCTGTTACACTGTCTCTGTATCGCACACGCTGTGTCATGTACAGTAATAGCAGCTGTTACACTGTCTCTGTAGTACACACGCTGCGTCATGTACAGTAATAGCAGCTGTTACACTGTCTCTGTATTACACACGCTGCGTCATGTATAGTAATAGCAGCTGTTACACTGTCTCTGTATTACACACGCTGCGTCATGTACAGTAATAGCAGCTGTTACACTGTCTCTGTATTACACACGCTGCGTCATGTACAGTAATAGCAGCTGTTACACTGTCTCTGTATTACACACGCTGCGTCATGTACAGTAATAGCAGCTGTTACACTGTCTCTATTACACACGCTGCGTCATGTATAGTAATAGCAGCTGTTACACTGTCTCTGTATTACACACGCTGCGTCATGTACAGTAATAGCAGCTGTTACACTGTCTCTGTATTACACACGCTGCGTCATGTATAGTAATAGCAGCTGTTACACTGTCTCTGTATTACACACGCTGCGTCATGTACAGTAATAGCAGCTGTTACACTGTCTCTGTATTACACACGCTGCGTCATGTACAGTAATAGCAGCTGTTACACTGTCTCTGTAGTACACACGCTGCGTCATGTACAGTAATAGCAGCTGTTACACTGTCTCTGTAGTACACACGCTGCGTCATGTACAGTAATAGCAGCTGTTACACTGTCTCTGTATTACACACGCTGCGTCATGTACAGTAATAGCAGCTGTTACACTGTCTCTGTATTACACACGCTGCGTCATGTACAGTAATAGCAGCTGTTACACTGTCTCTGTATTACACACGCTGCGTCATGTACAGTAATAGCAGCTGTTACACTGTCTCTGTAGTACACACGCTGCGTCATGTACAGTAATAGCAGCTGTTACACTGTCTCTGTATTACACACGCTGCGTCATGTATAGTAATAGCAGCTGTTACACTGTCTCTGTATTACACACGCTGCGTCATGTATAGTAATAGCAGCTGTTACACTGTCTCTGTAGTACACACGCTGCGTCATGTACAGTAATAGCAGCTGTTACACTGTCTCTGTATTACACACGCTGCATCATGTACAGTAATAGCAGCTGTTACACTGTCTCTGTATTACACACGCTGCGTCATGTACAGTAATAGCAGCTGTTAAACTGTCTCTGTATTACACACGCTGCGTCATGTACAGTAATAGCAGCTGTTACACTGTCTCTGTATTACACACGCTGCGTCATGTACAGTAATAGCAGCTGTTACACTGTCTCTGTATTACACACGCTGCGTCATGTACAGTAATAGCAGCTGTTACACTGTCTCTGTATTACACACGCTGCGTCATGTACAGTAATAGCAGCTGTTACACTGTCTCTGTATTACACACGCTGCGTCATGTACAGTAATAGCAGCTGTTACACTGTCTCTGTATTACACACGCTGCGTCATGTATAGTAATAGCAGCTGTTACACTGTCTCTGTATTACACACGCTGCGTCATGTACAGTAATAGCAGCTGTTACACTGTCTCTGTATTACACACGCTGCGTCATGTATAGTAATAGCAGCTGTTACACTGTCTCTGTATTACACACGCTGCGTCATGTACAGTAATAGCAGCTGTTACACTGTCTCTGTATTACACACGCTGCGTCATGTACAGTAATAGCAGCTGTTACACTGTCTCTGTATTACACACGCTGCGTCATGTATAGTAATAGCAGCTGTTACACTGTCTCTGTATTACACACGCTGCGTCATGTATAGTAATAGCAGCTGTTACACTGTCTCTGTATTACACACGCTGCGTCATGTACAGTAATAGCAGCTGTTACACTGTCTCTGTATTACACACGCTGCGTCATGTACAGTAATAGCAGCTGTTACACTGTCTCTGTATTACACACGCTGCGTCATGTACAGTAATAGCAGCTGTTACACTGTCTCTGTATTACACACGCTGCGTCATGTATAGTAATAGCAGCTGTTACACTGTCTCTGTATTACACACGCTGCGTCATGTACAGTAATAGCAGCTGTTACACTGTCTCTGTATTACACACGCTGCGTCATGTATAGTAATAGCAGCTGTTACACTGTCTCTGTATTACACACGCTGCGTCATGTACAGTAATAGCAGCTGTTACACTGTCTCTGTATTACACACGCTGCGTCATGTACAGTAATAGCAGCTGTTACACTGTCTCTGTATTACACACGCTGCGTCATGTACAGTAATAGCAGCTGTTACACTGTCTCTGTATTACACACGCTGCGTCATGTATAGTAATAGCAGCTGTTACACTGTCTCTGTATTACACACGCTGCGTCATGTACAGTAATAGCAGCTGTTACACTGTCTCTGTATTACACACGCTGCGTCATGTACAGTAATAGCAGCTGTTACACTGTCTCTGTAGTACACACGCTGCGTCATGTACAGTAATAGCAGCTGTTACACTGTCTCTGTATTACACACGCTGCGTCATGTATAGTAATAGCAGCTGTTACACTGTCTCTGTATTACACACGCTGCGTCATGTACAGTAATAGCAGCTGTTACACTGTCTCTGTATTACACACGCTGCGTCATGTACAGTAATAGCAGCTGTTACACTGTCTCTGTATTACACACGCTGCGTCATGTACAGTAATAGCAGCTGTTACACTGTCTCTGTAGTACACACGCTGCGTCATGTACAGTAATAGCAGCTGTTACACTGTCTCTGTATTACACACGCTGCGTCATGTACAGTAATAGCAGCTGTTACACTGTCTCTGTATTACACACGCTGCGTCATGTACAGTAATAGCAGCTGTTACACTGTCTCTGTATTACACACGCTGCGTCATGTATAGTAATAGCAGCTGTTACACTGTCTCTGTAGTACACACGCTGCGTCATGTACAGTAATAGCAGCTGTTACACTGTCTCTGTATTACACACGCTGCGTCATGTATAGTAATAGCAGCTGTTACACTGTCTCTGTATTGCACACGCTGCGTCATGTACAGTAATAGCAGCTGTTACACTGTCTCTGTATTACACACGCTGCGTCATGTATA